>NW_013952821.1:247042-256065 GCF_001266775.1 Austrofundulus limnaeus
GTGAAAATGTAACGCACCAGGAGTTCAGGTCATAATTTAGTTTTAAAACAAAAAAACTTAAAAACCACCAGATTTTTTTTCTTATTTTACTTTGAAATGAAAAACAAAGAGTAAAAAAATTGAGTACAGTATGCATTATACAATGTTAAAAAGTTATGTTGGAAGACAAACAACTGCAAATTATATAATGATGTTAGTGTTTACCTTCTGCTAGCTTAAATATACTTTTTTTTGCTGTATTTAAAGAAAACCTTCAAGTAAGACCAAAATTATATGTTTGAATCTGAATTTTGCCCAAGTTCCTTCTTTTACTAATTACTTGATTTTGGCCCTAAACACAGCCTGGTTCACTTTTATGTCCTATAAAATAAAACCAATTTTTTTATCTTTCACAGAAAATGAGAAAAACGGTGAAGCAATGGTGTTAAACGACCCAGAGGTGGGACGTGTGAATAATAAAATGAATTACATCTTTATTAAAAAGTGCTTTTTAAATGAAGTGTGTTTGCTTACAGGTTGAACGGGCCCACCTTCACAGTTTGTCTTTAGTGAGGTCATGTGTTCAGAAAGCCGTGGGGCTACTGAGAGACCCCGACAGTGTGGCATCAAGGGGCATGCAGCGGATGAACATCCTCCTGACTCTTCTGGGAAATAGTCAAAATCCAACCGGAGGTAATTTTTTTTAAACACTTTTATTTCCTGAAGTCAAAATAATCAGTTTGCATCTGCAGAGCTCACAGAGAGTTTGTTGGCCTTCACGGGTTGGACATTTCTGATCAAATGTTTTTATCAAAGCTGGTTTTCAGAGAGTTTTGTTGAGCCGACTGGCAGAAACTCTGGCTCAGAGAGAAGAGACGATGGGAGCTCCTAAAGAGTGGGTGAACATGGAGGCCAAGAAACGCCAAGCTTTGCAGGAGGGAGGGACTCTGAGGTAAAATCAGACTTCAGAGGAAACATCCGAAAAATCATTAGAACAAAATTAAATTTAAATACAAAAGTTGTAGTTTTAGTGGGAGTTGGATGATTTTTCTGTTTATAAAACTGGGCTGAAACTTTGTGTTGAAGGCATACCCTGTGGCGGTGTCTTCAGTCCACCGTGACGCCGGTCTTAGCCAGCATGTTGGAGGTCCTGGACAGGTACTCGAACCTGGACTTGGTGTCTGATGACAGACTCAGCCAGGGTCTGATTCAGCTGTGGTTGGACCTTCTGGCAGATTCACAGATCTTACACCTGATACCTCCCAGAAATCCAAGGTACAAATCAGCTGTTTTTTGCATTTGTGTAGTTTACAAACATAAGGCTTCAGTTCTGTGTGATTATACTTCCCAGCGAGTTGGATCGTGAGGTTCTGGTCCAACATTACTTCATGTTGGGTGGTGAGGAACAGCCGTGCTTGGCTCCGTTCAGCTGGATCATCAGAATGAACCTGGAGGCCCTGTGGGAGGAGTCTGAATTCATGCCAGGTTTTGCTTAAATTCAATCAGATATTAATGCATTTTGATATTCTGTAGTTTAAAATATGCTTTTTTTTTTTTGTTGTGATTGGTTAACAGTAACCAAAGAAGGTGGGTCTGAGAGGATTCTGCAGTTTGTGAGCACCTTCAAAAGCAGCAGGCTGGGCGGGTAYTTCCAGCAGCTCTCAGAGGAGGACCAACAAGAGTTCAAGCTTCTGTTTCTGCAGGACTTCCTGCTGCTGTCTTTCAACGTAAAATCAAAAGATGAGCTCAAGGTACAGAGATGATTTAGAAATTTAATGTTTTTGAAAAAGCAAAATGGTAATAAATGGCAGCTGTTTTGCTAAATTTAGCTTTTAGCTTGATTTTGCTACTTTTCGCTTTCAGTTTGCTGGGTTTAAATTTGGCTCCTCTAAAAATCTTGAACAGTCATTCGGCACTCAGCATTCAGAAAATGCTAATATTTTTTGTAATTTTTAGGTTTCATTTGCAGAGAAACTTGGCCAGGCTGGTTCTGAGGATTTGTGTTGTCCACAGGTGTTCATCGGAACCGTGCAGGGCTGTGTGTCGGAGCTCCAGGCCTCTGTGGGAGTCCCTGCTGATCTCTCTCCTGCTTGGATAATGGCAGCTGTGAAACACTTTGCAGCCCGACTTGACACGCTCAGCCACTTGTTCCTCCTGCAGCCGCAGTTGGCTGCTGATGTTCTCCAGCACAGATCCAAGAGGAGCGAGCAGCAGGAAATGGTGACAATATAAATATCATCTTTGAATCTTATTAACCTTCTAATTTAAAAGCAACAACAGCATGTGAGCCTTCTTTTAATGTTTTTTCATGGAGGTGGAGGACATTTTAGCTCTTGGTATCTGTGTGGAGCAGACCAAACTCCTGACTGTGACTTCCCTCCATGAGTGTGAGTCATTTGTGAGCAGAGTGGAGTTCCTTCAGCCGTGTCTGGACCGAGCGTTCAGTCAGAAATACAGCGCTCTCTGCAGTGTTTCCTGTTTGCAACACCTGGCCTCCATCAGGTGGGTCTGACTACATATTTTAAAAAATCGTGCGTGTTTGTTTCAGATTTATTCACAAGGTCTTTTAATCGTTTCAGGTGTTTGTGGCACGGGATGCTTGTTGTTGCATGTTTCATCCAGCACGTCATTTTTAAAGTTAAACAGGATGACTCAAGACTTAAAGATCTGGCTCTAAAACACTGCAACCTTCATCTGAACGTACGTGGAGAGGTTCTTCTGCACCTGTTTTTGTTCTGAACTCATTTAACGTTTATTATCAGTCCTAAACTGGGTTAGCTTAAAGACCCTGAGGTTTTGTTGAGTATATTTATGCACAATGAACCGCTGGCATGAAAGTTTATGTTTAAACCTAAATTAAAAATCGACACAGGGCTTTAGAGAATCAATACATTATTAGGAAAAGAAATATCGTGATATTCCAGTGTATTTTCTTACACCCCTACTGGAACGTCTTTATTTTTCTTAAATTTGACATAATACATGATTTTAMCCATTTTGTCACATAACTGGGATATTTTCTTTTGAACTAGGCTCAGTCAAAGTGAAACAGGAAGTGACATCAGAGGAGAGCTCTGGTCTTTATTTATTGAAACAATATTATTTGAAATCTGGCTCTTCTTCATCTCTTTGATAATGACTCAAAATAATCTAAAGAAGCATCAGATTCTTTTCTACAGTCTGTGTCGTTAGTTACTGTAGCACCTGTTCAGACATTCCTCTTTGACATCACTTCCTGTTACTTCACATGCAAAAATCTCAATGATTGTTCATCTGAGCAGCGTGAATTTTTTCCTCAATATGTTATTAATGTTTTATTCCCAAAAATGAATTAATATTTATTATAAAAATTTTAGATCACAGGCACTTTAATACTGAATGTGGCCGAATGTCTCTGCTCATCACATTTGACGTGTTTTTGAATGAATCAACAAGAAACGTTAATCTTATCTAATCTTGTAATTTCTGTTTGATAATTTGGATGACTTTAACTGATGATAGGTTTTTGTTTCTAACAGCTGATGCAGGAGTCACCTGATGTACGAAGTGTGAACACGCTGCAGCAGCTGATCCGAATCCTCAATTCTTTCCACAAAGAGTGCATCAGCCGAGTGCTGAGGTCAGAATCTGCAATAAACTGAAACAAAACTAGAAGAATTACATTTCCTGCAAAGATCTTGAGTGTTGAAAACCTTGTTAAAGAAGCTGAAATTGAGTTAAAAAAAAAAACTTATAGAGGAAAATGTAAACGTGATGAAGGTTTTCACTTTTTTTTCACACTGCTGATGAGTCGCTCTTTTTTTGTTAAAGGTTTGACGTTTCGTGTCCGGTTTGCCTGCTGGACTTCACCGAACCGTTAGTTCTGCCCTGTCAGCACGTCCTCTGCCTGCCGTGTTTTCAGAACTGCATTCAGCAGAACCGACGGTTCTGCCCGAAATGTCGGGACGACTTACCAAATGACTTCACACCGACTGTTTCTCACAGCGTCAAGTGAGTTCCATAAAAAAATTATTTCAGACAGAAATTACTGGAAGTGTTTTTTGAAAGTTTGTTTTAATATTTGTCTCTGAAAAGGAACAAACTGGCAACTGATGTTTGTATTTGTGTCCCATCATATCGAAATGAGGACTAAGTCAAATTTGTTCAAAATGGCCTAACTACATTTTCAGATTCCTGGCTTTAAAACCTTCAATTTGATACCTGGATCATCCTGATATCTTAAGTGGATCCAGAGATATGACTTAATTTGACTTGTTGGTTACAATAATACTTTACTGTTTGGTCTGAATCCTAATTTTATGTAAATTTATTGAGCAATTTTTGATGTTAATATAAAGAGKAAACCTCAAATAGTATTTGTATAAGATTTCTCAGTTGGAAAGAATCAAAAACATTGCTAGCTCACATGGAAAAATTCAAAAATTTAAGTCATTTTTCCTCAAAATCAGGTTTTTTGTTACTACTGCTCAAAAAAATGCTTCAAAAATGTTTTTTAGGATTTTATTTCTGACAGTTCATTCAAATGATAAGGCATTAATTCATTATATTTTGACAAAATTCAATTTTTGCACACGTTTAAATCAAAACCCTATATGTGCCTATTTTTCTACAGTCCACTTTTGGACTTAATCCTCGTTTCGATGTGATGGGTCACATTTGTCTCAAATAATACTGTGCTCTCATGTTTCATATTTTTGGTTATTAAAGGATAAAAACTGAAGAGGAGACATAAAGGAGAATTGAAAAAAATATATTCAATATTATATTATGTGATTAAGCATCTTAGAGCATTAAAAAATGAAAAACGTGGTAATATTAGTAAATCAATTTAATGTTTTTTTCAGCTGCAGGAACATATTCAGACTCCTGTTCATTATTACCCGACTTTCAAAGTGTGTGGTCTGAAAGAAACTACAGAGCGGTCTGAAGCCCTGCAGTTACCTTTTAGGGGATTAACGAGGTTTGTAATAAWTCTTTCTGTTTCAGGGCAGCCGTGGAGCAACAGGCAGCCATCAGACGCTGCTGCAACGCCTTCTTCCTTGAGGTGGTGTCCAGGTTCTGTCTGKCAGAGGAGCAGAAGCCCGAGGATGGCGTGGTGGTCCTGCTGTTCTCGTTGCTCGTCTCCGCTACCGGTCAGAGCTAAACCGWTAAATAAATAAACGATGTGATCTGAACGAGCCGTCTCACCCCGTGTCGTTCTGTGATGCAGGAGACGTTTACCGCACCAGAGAGCTCACTCCCTTCCTGGAGTGTGTGGATAACAGCCCCGTGGTCCGGTCGGTGCTACCCAAGCTGCTGCTTCAGTACAGGTGGGAGAGGCAGTGGGAGCGGGGTTATGAGTGATGTCAACACATCAGGCAGGTATCAACTCATTATAAGTGTGCATTTACAGTTTTAACCAGGTGAAGACTCACATCCAAAACTACCTGAAGAACCTGGAGGAGAAACTTTTAGACAGAGAAGACCAAACAGAACTCTACCTGCTGTTTGTCAACTGCTTCCAGGTTAAAAACACCACCTTCATCTTTTTGTTTCTGTGTAATCAGGTCTTTTTACACAATTATGTATAAATACGAATGTTTTTCAGGATTCTCTGCTGTGCTCAAAAGCAAGAGAAGAAGAACCTGGTGGAGAGCATCAAGCAGACGTCAGKTTTCTGAGCAGGATCGTTCGGAAACAGACTCCAGACAGGCAGGAAGACCCGGCAGAGTTTCTGCTCAACGTGGCCAGGCTCCGGATCTGTCTGAACTCTGCTGCCAAGCTGCTCAAGAGAGCAACACTYCAGCGTGAGCTTCAAACAGGTGGACAGGTGGAGGTTGCCGAGTACCTGCGGCAGGTGAGGGGGGTCTGTGAGTACGGCAGTAACGACTGGCTCCGGGTCTACCTGCTGAGAGCCCTCCACAGGTGCTCCAGCATGGACTCCATACTGACCCTAATGAACAATCCGGCCTGGAGGTGGATATTTCCTGCAGAGCTGCTCAAACTTCAGGTAAAAACTTCTGAAACAAACAAACAAAAAAAAAGAAAAGTTTGGTTTGGTTTTAATAAGGATCTTTGTGCATTTTGGGCAATATAATTTWTCAGTTTAGTTTAGTTTATTAACTTTAATCATATCTTAAAAAAACAAAATAAATTCTATATGCCAGGGCTATTCAACTAAATTTCTCCGGGGGCCACAGTTACTGCTGGTCAACAGCTGAGGGGCCGAACATCCAGCAATTAAAGTTATTATGTAAATAAACCAAGTATTACAAAGATCTGTTACCTTTGTAATAGTTTATTTTGCTGCATTTAATCATGAATACAACAWACAGAACCCTATAAAAGTAGTGATAATTAAACATTATCAAAAACAAAAAGAACACATTATGYGTCCTATTAGACCCAAATAACATTTTAACATCTCTGACTTGCCAAATTTTTAAACCAATTTTATTTTCACTTTCATCATTTTATCTTCAACTGCTTGTAGTTTTAACTGTCTTGAGTGTTTATAGAAATGGTTTTTACCAGCTTCTAGCCAAGATTGTGACGTTTCTGTAGATACCAAACATGTCTATGTTTAACTAAAAGAACTTAGAATAATTAAAGTAGAAAACTGGGGGTTTGGGCTTAAGAGATGAATAAACCAATTCCGCGGGCCGCCATTGAATAGCCCTGCTATATGCTATGAACAATACAAATCAAAAATAAAATGAAATGCAGCAGGAAGAAGAATAAAAAATTTTAATATCCGCCCCTTTTTCCCAAAAGGTAAATTCAAACCATCGTTATCTACAAATAACAAAACAAAAACATCAACTCCTTCTCAAACAACAATTTGTATAGATACACTTTAGGCTATTTCATATTACTTTAACAAACTGACTTTTATCATTCTCTTAAACATAAACATTAATCCGACATAAACGTCACTCTCCAGATTATTCCACAATCTTATTCCTTAGATTGAAGTACATCGCTCCTTCAAACTAGTTCGTAAGATAGGTTTCACAAACGTCTCTATCTCCATATTTTAAAAGAATACTTCTGTTCTTTCTCAAAGAGGAGGGTTCCACAGAACATGGACTACTTCCTTTGCTGCGGCACACCTTACAGAACCATAAGAACCGCCATGATCCAGGTTCTTCTGGAGAACCGGTCCGACACCTTTAAGGCAGAGCTGCAGGTGAGAGTGGATGTCGTGTAGATGCTGTAGTTTCTCCTAAGCTCCTCCTAGATGTCAGCCAAGCCTTGTCTAAATGTAACCCAAGCGCCTTTTATTTTTGTATGTTTTTGTTGTAAAACAATTTTTAAGCTATATTAACTCTTAAATGCCTATAAAATCATCTGGAATCCAATTTGTGCTTCTTCTTTTCCTTAGATTCATCTAATGTTTCGTCTGAAGCAGAGCTTTGTTTTGTTTTTTTATCTAATTATGTAAATGAAATTATTCTGTTTTCTCTGTAGAAGCTGAGAGGATCTCAGATCAGCCTTGTGCCTCTGGCCTTATTCAGACAAGTSACCTGCCGCTACAGGTCACCTGATGTGAGCGTACATCCTTCACAACAGGTACACAACAGCCGAAGGCCAGCTGYGCCATCTTAATCTGATTCAGAGCTCCAGTAAATGCTGAACTGTGGGACGTATGACTTTAATAGTTTTGCAGACAAACTTTAACTCTATTAAACTTTTTAAAGAATGAGAAAACATTCTTCAAAGTGCTCAGCTGAGKTCAGGCTTTAGATTTAGGAAACTTTACTTTTGTGTTGTTTCTTTTGTACAGGAGCRAGTGAGGCTGGAAGCTCTGCTCAGAAACTTCAGCTCAGAGGAGTTCAGKGAGTTCTGCTCGTCTCTTCTGTTTAATTTTGTCGGTGGACCGGGCTCACCTCTCCACATCAGCTCGGGTCTGTCGGCTCTGAGACAAACCCTCCTGGAGCTGCTGGTCCATCTGGACTCTGTGCTCCTCTGTGAAAACCCTCTTCTGGTTCCTCTCTACCAGATCGCCTTCCAGCCTGAGAACGTYGCAGTAAGCTCCTCCTAATCTCATWATTTTGCTTTTAAAATGTGGAATTAAAACTTAAATCACCTAAACTTCAAACAGTTAGAACATTTTTGTCGGCTTTGATGCACACTTGTTGTAAAAAGTCTTTCTTATGGTAGGATGATTGCAAGATTTTTACCAATTTAAAAAAATAAAGTTGATTTAAAAGTGATATTTTTCTTTAAATTTCATCTAGGTTTTGATAYAAGACCTATTTAAATAAAACTTGAGTCTAAAATAGATGGCTTTTTCATTCCTGTTGTTTCAGTTAACCCCTGTTTACACTGTGGACACCATCTAACTTTTTATAAGAATCATTATTTCTTATTTTTTTGGTCTCCAAGAATTCGTACCTCCCAACGATGCCAGATGATCACTCGAGTGAAGCCCGACAGTGGCTGAGCAGAGAGGGGAACCTCAGAGAGTACAGTAAGTTTTTACTTTTCTCACCCCATCATGAGTGAGTCTCATGATTCTACAACTGTGTGAACGCTGGCAGACAACCGCCCTAACAGAATCTGTAGTTTATAAGTGAGTTTTTTTAGATGTTTAAAAAAATTGTCCCTGAAATTTTTCAGTAATGTTTTCCTTCACTTTCAGCTTGTGCCAACGGGCATGTTTGCTTTGTGGGAGAGGTATGTGCTTTTTTTTTTTTTGTTTTGTTCCAGTTAAAACACAGAGCATTAATGACATAAGAAGATCATTTATTGATCCAAATCTGATCACATGTTCTCGCAGTGTGGAAAACCGATGATGAGGTCGAAATGTGCCGAATGTGGCGTTCCGGTTGGTGGAGAAAGACACGTCCCAGTGCAGGGTTTCACTCTGCAGACACATCACAGGTGAGTGTTTCTTCATTTTATCAGCTTCCTGAGGGGGATTTCAATTTATTGTGTCAATTTGAGCATGTAGCTGCTGTTCTGCTAATGGCTGTTTTGCTAGTTTTAGCCTTTAACTATTGGGCTGCTATTTTTTGCTTTATTCAGCCGTTTGACTAAATATAGATTTTTGCTTTTTTTTT
>NW_013952821.1:256375-274148 GCF_001266775.1 Austrofundulus limnaeus
CAGCAACACGTTCTAAAACAGCTGGAACAGGGGCAACAAAAAATTGGGAAAGTTCAGGAATGCTAAAAAACTTGTTTGGATCATTCCACAGGTGAGCAGGTTAATTGGAAACAGGTGAGTGTCATGATTGGAACTAAAGCGAGCATCCCTGAAAGGCTCAGTTGTTCACAAACAAAGATAGGGAATCCAGTCCACACTCCACATCAGTAGGTGGCGGTAATGCACCTTACAGTTGTTTGCCAACYGCCAAAAAACAAACTAAAGAGAAGAAGAAGAACAATGATAGGGCAAGGTTCACAACTTTGTGAACAAATAATCCAACAATATTCTGTTTTTTTTTTAAATTTTATTTTCACATCCCGTCTTTGTTTGAATTGGGGTTGTATTAATTTTCGCTTCTGTAACGTTAAGAACTCAGTTTCAGCTTCAACACTTTTCAGTAAACTCAGCGTTCAAACAAAATCTCTTTTTCTCCGGTCGTTTCAACTCATATTTGTATGAAATGTCAGGGATCARACTCGGACAGGCCACGTTCTTGGTGAGGCTTATCGCAGGTCTGAAGCTCCCGAGAGGCAGATGACTTCTGCTCAGTTCGGCGTCCTTCGGCTGCTGACCCACCTGGCCATGCTTCAGGGAGCCGTCAGAAACCAGAGAGTGAGTCTGGATCTGGCTTTACTCATYGCTGCTTTTAAAGGACGTGTAAATCAGCCCCATTATGCTTCCTGCAGGGAGTCGGAGACATGATCCACCCGAGGACATCTGATGTCTTCGACTTCCTGTGGAACCACTTGGAAAAGGACCTGAAGGGGCTGGGGAAGAGTCTGGGTCAGAACCTGGACAACACGGCAGTCACCATTCATTTGATTCTGACAAGATTCCCAACAGGTGAAACTYTCAGTGATTTTTAGCATCCTGCTTTGGTTTTTAACAACTTAAATGTTCTGAACGTTCCTGAAGGTTCCCGCGGTGTGAGACCGGATCTGTCCTCCAGACAGGGACGGCAGCAGTGGGAGATGCTTGTCTGCAGTTCTGCCATCAACCCAGTCCTTCAGGTAGGGAATATTAAACATTTTAGTCTTTATGTAGTTTGTGCTCGTTGCTGAAAAAGTCTTTTTTTTTTTCCAGGATTTGCAGAAGAATCTGTCTGAAGCTCAGGACAGGATCTCCTCAGATGATGGTCTCGCTGGAAGCCCCCTGCTGACGCTCCTCTTCGGTGATCCAGGGACCATGTTATCTTTGCCCTCAAACTGCCCGACGCATCGCTCATCCTTCTGGTCTCTGCGGGAGGTGGTGACAGTGGARCGCATCTCTCAGCTGGTGGAGGAGACACCGGGACGTAGCTCTGTAGTTCTGCTCCGCTTGTTCTGTAAGAAGGTATTCAACAAACAGRCAGCCTCAGGATCAGAAGACCCTGACACTGACCTCTGAGCCACAGCAACACAGACCCTACTTATTTCCACCAAGATCACAGTTTCTTTCCTCTAACTGCTACATAATATGTTGTTTAAATGTGGAGGAGCAAACCGTGATCAGATCTGTGTCAGAACGTTTCACACAGCCTGAAAAAATGTGTTTGTTTCAGATCAACGTTGTGCGACAGCTTCATCACCTGCCTGAGCTGGCCGCTCTGCAGTCGGACCTGCTGAGGGCATTTCCCCTGACGTCAGGCTCCGCTCCTCAGACCGTGGACCAGATGTTAAAGCAAATACCTGCAGGTCTACCCCGTTTTCCCACTTTTTAACCAAAAAAAAAAAAACACGTTTTCAGACACAAACTGAGTCCTCCCACCGTCCTCTTCATCATCAGGGTACCAGAGGAAGATGCTGTCTGAGCGAGTGGTCCGATTCATCCAGGTGTGGAACTGCCTTCGATCTGAGGTGGCAAACAGCTGTAAGTTACTTCTGCTGATGTGGAAGAGTTCATTATGAATATCAAGTTGAATATGTTTTGCATATTTGCTGGCAACATGTTAGTAACTAATAAGTTACTGAAGTCTTTACTTGATCTCTTTGTGAAATGCTTTTTTTCTCACTAGAGTCACATTAAAAACTGTTTCAAATGTTTATTTATTACAGCTAGGGCTGGGCGGTATGACCTCAAATTATAAGGGTATGAATTGAATCCCTTCATGGAATATATCGTGGTAGAAAATGATCATAAAAAGCAAAGATAATGTAATTTTTAGAGCATATATTTTGCAGAAAACTGTAATCATAATCAAACCCAGCATTTTTGCTGTAGTGCAAATGAACATAACAGAAGTACTAAAGAATGTTTTATTTATGTTGCAAAACTCTTTCAACAACAAACAAAAACATTTCTCAAATTTTCAACAATATGAAAATAAAGTGGATGTTATAACCAGTACTTCAAGTTAAATTAGTCATTTAGACATAAAAAATTTCTAATTTGACATAAGTTGCCTAAAATGTAAAAGTGTGACAGGACCTTAAACTGCACATAGTCCTGTCATAAAACTATTTCAGATAACTGGAATGCAAGTGTGGTGAAGCCAAATAAAAGTAATWTCTGCCTGCCATACAATGAGCTTCCGCCTGCTGTTGCTCTGCTTCACTGTCAGARCAGAAGCACRTTACATTAGCAAGATGGATTTATGACTGAACGAACGTCCACATCTTTTTTTATCATCTCCGAGGGAACAAAACATAAACATTTTTTTTCTCCGACAACTTGGGTGTGAAAAAAACTACGGTTGTTAAAGCTTCGCTCTGCGTGACGTGCAGCCGGAGGGAGGGAGGAAATGATCCCGCCACACGACAACACAACGTAACTTTTCTACAGCCRGAGGGGGAAATTTTCAGGATTTATTCTCTCTCTTTCTTGACGCTCTCTTTTTTACCAACTCCTCCTGCTCAGTTGTCTCTGCACTCGCAGCCATGTTGACACGGGTGCGATGACGTAACTGAAGACGGGGCGGTAGTAGGGCTGCTCAATTATTGCAGAAATAATAATCACAATTTTTTTGATCGAAATTGAGATCTAAATTATWGAACAAAATTATTCATTCACTTTGATAACATGAATTTATTGAACACAAACCATGGCTGTTAAACAATGTTTCCCTCAGGATTTCAGATRTTTTTGAAAAAAATTAGACAAAGTTTCACTTYGTGGGAGGAGCTTGCAGCMTCGTGCTGGCAGTGGCACTGGATTCACAATACAAAACAGCGTAACTGAGAACCTCGATCATTATGTTTTTATGATCGTTGAAAACCCAAATCGTAATCAAGATCAAAATCACCCAGCCCTAGACGGTAGAGGGTAAATTCCTACCATAGGCCAACTTCATACCATTTCTACTGTCTACCGCATATACAGTACCACGCAGCCCTAATTACAACCTAAATGTATTTTAGTAGGACAACGTTTGACCTTCAGGATTAGGGTCTSTGATCTTATTTTGTTAAAGATCATGACTTTATTTCTAAAATCTGTGTGTTGATTTGTTCACTCACAGAGAGAATCCTCCTCTGTTTTTACTCACACTCATCTCCTCCCTCTGTCTGAAACATTTTAAATCCTCGGTCGTCTCGGTGTTTGTTTGCAGCGGCACTTCTAGGAGTTGACGTGAAGCTTTGTGAGACGGAGGTGACGACCGAGAGCTCGGGGGAGTATCTGACGCCAAGTCGACGCGGTCCCGGTTCGTGTCTCCRGACTCTGGTCAACTTCCTGTCGGAGACTCACAACAGCCTGGTGAAGGAGGCCCGGATGGTGAACGTCCACGAGGACAGGTCCGTTCTGCTGCAGCTGTAGAGGGCCGAGGCGGTTTATCAGCTGTTCAGGGGAGTTTCAGGACTGAGAAATGGATTCAGATACCTTTTAAATATTTTTAGTATTTTTATTTTTAGAAACTGACCGCCAACAAACTGCTCAAAACCAACAAAAATCACTTTCTAACAACTTGACTCTCATTTTGCTAACTCATCTGTACATTTAATGCCTGTCTGACACTTAAACATCTTGAAACAGATCATAGACTAGAAAACTTAGCATTTTCTGCTAAAATGCAGCGTGAATGAYTGCTGATATTTGTTGAAGGAGCTAGCACAGAGGTTTTAAAGTTAAAACAATTAAAAACACTAAAATTAGCTAAACATAAGATAATAGCTGAAAATAGCTGAACAGAAGGTTGATTAAAATTAGATTTTTTTATCTAAATGTCAATCAGAATCTGAAATAACAAAGATTGTGCTTTAATGTGGAATAGATCTTTTTTAACCCATTTTAACCCATCCCTTTAAAACATTTTAGCCTCTGATCAGCCTGTTCTGTGTCTTCCTGTTTTCTCAGTGATTACAGTGTTTCTTTAGAGAARATCTCAGAGACCCAGCTGACCCTGTGCCACCCTGAGCGAGAACTGCTGCCGCTCGTTTTAGCGAACCGTAACTACACTCTGCAGAAAGGCGGGGAGACGGACAGCAGCTACGACCTGCCGGCCATTCAAACCCAGCTGGCCCGACGCTTCCTAGCTGGAAAACCACTGATCAAGGCGGTAAAACAAAATCCTAATCTGATCCCAGGCGTGGCAGGAAGAGGGCTTGAAGCAATCTGCTCACCTGCATGTTTTCTGTCTGAATCAGGACACGTCCAGGTACCTGAACCGACACCTGCAGGACTTCTCTTTGGTTCTGACTGAAGTGAGAGGGAAGATACACCAGGTAAAATGCTGCACTATGCATGATTTACAATGGCAGGGAGGGAGAATATTTCATTTACATACGAGGAGATATTGAAACYTATTGTGGTCGTACATTAAAAAAGGTCAGTCAAAATTTAGTCCTGTGTATAATACTATTCCTCCGCTACTTGATGATTGATTTGGGTTAAATTTCTCGTATTAAACGTGCATAAATATAGTAGTTCAATTCTATACCTCAATCAATTAACTGTTACCTTTAATTGTTATGAACATGCTCTATACACCAAAAATAAATTTGACTTTACATCAAAGTCTATTGAAATTGGCCTCTGTCTCTTTAAGAACCTCCTACCGTTTCTGACACTCCCACTTCAGCACGTTTTTCAAACAATGCTTCGGGGGAGGGGTGCACTGTGTAGGGGGAGCTCGACTGCAGACTGAGCTGCAGGGAGGAGCTTTGTGTAAATAGGTGGAGCTTTGAAGCAGCACGCATTTAGGCTTCTCCACAGGAGATTCAAAGATTTGTCAAAAATGCATGAATTTTTTTTACCTTTTTATTTAAATTTAAAGTCAAAGGGTTTTGATGAGGGAATAACATGATATAAAGCTAAAAAAAAGTCAATTTTGCACAACACCCACCCTTTAAGTGTTCAGTTTTTATTCATTTATTTATTTATTGATTTAAACCTGAACTGATATCAGCTGCAGAATGATCGCTCTACTTCTTGGATGTTTGTGGGGCCACACAGTTCCCCTCCTCCAGCCTCCCGACGCTCTCTGTGTTCGTGTTCCAGGAGGCGCTGAAGGGYTCGGTGAGCGGCGCCACCAGAGCGGCGCTGCGCTCGTACACGGACGTGTGTGACGCCGTGTTTGTGGTCGAGATCGGCCTCCGCTTCCTGGCGAAGACGGGCGGAGATCCTGAGGGTCAACTTTTGTCTTTTCTCACTGAGGCGCTGCAGATGGGCCCGCAGATCTCAGGCGCTGTGGCCAAGGTAGACCCTTCACCCAGCACCACGAGGCTGACTCTCAGCTACTACCACACCAAGTTTTAGCTCAATATCTGTCAAACGGACTGATCTGAGGATCACTTTAAAAATACCTTGGACTGTAGCTGCAGTTATAAATTATACTGGACTTTTTTTTACATGAGTATCGTTTGTTTGTTTCCAGGGTCTGAGTGAAATCAAACTGCAGCACAGCATCGTCGCCTGGCAGCTCCTGAACTGCTGGAAATCAGAACTTATGCTGAACAGGAAGCAAGTAAGCATGAATAAGTAAAACTCCACGATTTACAAAGTAGGATAAACAAAAGTTACATTGTAGAGAAAAGAGGTGTCTTTCAAGACTAAACGAGAGGAAGTGAATTCCACCGAAGCAGTGTTTATTTGTCATGTTTCTAATTATATAGTGATATTACAAATAATAATAATAATATTATGTTATTATTATCATCAAAGGCTTTTAGGTGCACTTTAACTGGCTTAACTGCTAATAACATGCAACATGACTTCGATGTCAAAACAGTAGGGGTGCAACAATACATGTACCCATATGGAACCATATCGAACAGTTCAACACACACTTGTATCGAACAAAACAGATTTTTAAAATTTATTTTATCAACTTGTCTTCTGAAGATGCTCTGTGTTGAAGGATCAGTGGATCTGTGTTCGACTACTCCACCTAGGCTGCATTTTTGAGCGCAGGTCCACTGAGAAACTTGCTGTTTCAGCAACATTTAATTTAAAAACTGTACTTTTGAGGTTAAACAAATGTTCATAATTAATTTAAATAAATTACAAGTTAAAAGGGGCATGGAAATGTCTTTTTTTGTATCGAAAAAAATATTGAACCGTGAGATTAAAGTATCGAACCGAATCGTGAATTTTCTGTATCGTTGCACCCCTACAAAACAGTCAGCAGCACCCAAATAAAGATAAAGATACCCATCAATCCTTCTAAAAATGCAAAACTTCATGTCAGAAACTCAACATGTGGCGACCACCTGAACTGATTAGACGCAGGACTTTAACTTGTCACCCTTGACCCCAAACTGAACCACAGAGTTGAAATTTATTGGCTGCATTCTGTAGAAAGTGTGCCGTCTGACACGGCTGCTGCCCAGAGCTTGACCATAATAAGACCAGAGCAATTTCTTTTTACTCTAAAGATATAAAGTATTTTGTCACGTTTGAAAAATAAAGAATAAACTAAAGATGTAGAAGTCTGACTGCAGTTTTTTTTGATGAACTTCCTGTTTGTTTCAGGACCCGTTTCAGAAGCTGCACTCAGATTTTCAGCAGAAGCTGACGATGGAAGAGAGGAGAGGTCTGAAGGCTTTCCTCGCCGTCACAGATGTTGAGACTTTTGCTTTGGAGCTGCATGAAATCCTGCTGCTGAAGACGAGCRACTCTCTTCCTGACCAGAGCTACCAGCCACACTGGGAGTAAGCAGAAACCAATGTGTCTTCTGTTGTGACAGTTAACATTTGTGGGTTTGGTTTCGGTCAGAGTAGCCACCAAAAGGTGAAACAGTCCCAGAATCTTTGGCTTGTTGTCATTTTCTTCTCAGCTTGTGTTTTTAAAGGGATTTTTTAAACCAAGAAGTGTGTCCTTTGTCACTTAAAAGATGACCCCCCTAGTCTAAAGGAATCCTGACAGTTTTAATCAAAGGAAAGGGTGTTGGTCTGGGCCAGGACCCAACTCCCTCTGGGATTTGGAGCCTTTTGACTTTCAGGATCACATTGTGACCCCTCTTGGCAGCCATCTGTCAGGGAGAAGCAGCTTAAGTTCCACTGCAGGTCACTGTTATTGAAGCAGCAGCTGGGCAAGGGCTCAGCAGGAATGTATGCGGTGAAAATAATAGATGCAGAGTGCTAACAGTTGTTTTCTCCCCCCCCACCCCCCTCTTTTTTGCCGTTTGCAGCATCAGATCCACCTTAGAGGTCCATTTAGAGCAGAAAGACCTTCCTCCTCTGCTTGCGCTTGAAGATTTGCCAGAAGAGATCATTCTGGGGAAAGGGGCTGACGTGTGGAGAGCAGCTGTGGAGTTCAAAAGAAAATAGAATATGTTGATTTAAAGTTATTTAAAAAATATGAGTCAATGTTCCTTTATTTGTTGTGTAAATATTGCAAATTATAATTTGAATAGTTTTTTATTATTATTTCATCTTAAATAAAGTTGGAAATGTTCAGTCAGTATTTTTTTCTTCKGCAGTGAATTTGTTTTGTCCCAACTTTGAAAAACTGTCTGAAAAGTAAACCAAACCGTTGCAGGAGCCACGCCCCCCTATTTGATTGATACTTCTTGTTAGCCTATGACGTACGAGCATGTTTGTGCTTCCACCAATTGGAGACGAGGCGGAGCTTGCCTCTTGAGTCGTTGCCACAGAGATGATGCGTTATTTGGTCCGATGTGTTTTTATCCGCGGAGTACTTTCTCTGCTAGGAGGATAGTTCTGGAAATATAAAAATCTCCACCGAGAAGCTGGACCGAAGATTATCAGCTACGATGTTGTCCTGTTTGTGAAGTAAGTGCTTCATCCTCGGCAGCCTGTGTATTTAAACCGAACCGTTAGCTCGGAATGCTACCCTTTAGTTCTCTAACAGCGTTGTTATCGCAGAAATCCAATCTGATTAGCACGATTTGTCTGCTTACCCAAGGCCGAAATCAAGATATCGTTTTATACTCGTGTTATTGTTAAACAGAACTAACCAACTAACATTAGGAGCATTTTTAAAAAAACGACACGGTTTAAATTCATGTAGAAGTTTTAGCTAGCTATAGCGTTAGGTAACTTACAGGTGTTGCATCAAATTCTGTGTCCCACCACATTCTGAGTACAAATATTTTACACAAACAACTTGTTGAAATCGCGTAGAAATGTGATAGTCCATTGTTGCCATGGGATTTTTGCATGTTCACAAAGAAATATAGAGTTTTAATTTGTATCTAAAGCAGAGGTTCTCAATCTGGGGTCCCTGGACCCCCAGGGGTCCGCGAGAGGTATATTGGAGGTCCTCAAAAATTTTTACTAAAATGTTAATTTGGTTTTTATTTTTAAAAATGCATGGAGAATAATGAACTAATTAAACAAACATAATAAACTTAATAAAATATGTATTCCAATGGCATTTAGGGGTTGAAATGACAATAAATTATCTTTTAAAACAGCATGGGGTTTATGAGGGGGTCCCTGGCATTTTTTTTCGACCTTGTAAGTGGTCCACAGACCCAAATGGCTTGAGAACCCCTGATCTAAAAGAGATGCAAGGTTATCATTTATGGTTAATAACTCAGCTAGTATTTGCTTTGTAAAAAGTTAAATTTGTGTCATAGTGTTGGGTTACATTTTAACAAAAATGCCTCACGTATTTAGGTAACAGGCTGCCTAGACACAGTTTTATTCTGATTTTACATTTTATATTACTGGTCAATATTAAAGATAAACATTATTCTAAGATTATTGTTGTTGGTCACTCTGAGAGACTGTTTTCTTTCCTCTGTTTTGGTTCATGACACTGTTGGTACTTTGTTTTGCAGGTTTTATCAGGATGCATACGACACGTAGCCCCTCGTCCATCCCGACAGGCACCCCAGGGGAYGCTCTGGACCTCAGCCTGTCCGGCTCCCAGCTTCACATGTCCAAAAGACCCAGCAGCGCCTCTCCTGGGAAGTACTTCTCTCGGTCCGTGTCTGTGGCCGGCGACAGCAGGGGGAAGCGTAACACGCTGGTGAGTTTCTGGTCGAACGCTTCCCGTTTGTAACGTAAGAGTTYCCCACAACAACACCACCGGTGAAACGGGTGGCCTCAACCAGGTTTTTGCATCCACAGGGTGACGCCAGCGCCGGGAGCTCCCGCTCCATCAAGAACTTGAGGCGGTCCAACAGCACCACACAGGTCAACCAGCAGGCCAACCTGAGCTTAAGGTGCAAACTCACACACCTGCTGATGCAGAAAACACCTTCAACCTTTACAATCCATCAYCACWTTGTCCAGAACTAATGTCAAGTCGATTGGCCATATTTTTTGCAGAACCTCTTATTATAATGACTCATATTCTGGTATGYTTGCAAAACTGCACTTTCTCTTTTCCTTCTTACCAACATGCCCTWAAGCTGCTCAACAAAACGCAGCTTTCTGTCAGATTTGAGAGAAAGATCAAGGCTGGAAGTTGGATTAACGAGGCAGCTAACAAACTGCAAACGTCATCTGATCAACTTGTTTTGCATCTTGTATTGTTGTATCACAGAAATGTTTTCAAAATTATGGGTAAGAAACCTGTTAAAGYGATCCTTTCTGTTGGGTTTCTGAATAGCAAACCTTTTTTTTTCCATGTTTTATTTGATCAAAAGTACAAAGAGCTGCAGCAGGTTAGACCWCTGGACTAGCTGAAGGAGTGTTTGCTTTTTAGAGTGATTATCTTATCTTATTTCTCTGGATCAAACCAGTTTTTGACATTTCTTATCCCTGACATTGACACATGCATACAGTACAGGATGTGCTGATTCATGTCTGCAGAGCCTCGGGCACAGTCAGTGATTTGTTTCTCCTCTAAATCCTACACCAAAACAATCTTTGCAGAAACTTCTGAAATACGAAGGATTTGTTGTCGTTATAAACGGGGAAGAAAGAATTTGTGCGTATCAGGTGACGTGTTTTTGTGCTGCCAGAGGCTGTCGGTGTAACTCGGCGCTCTGTTCTGCAGCACTTTAAACCAGAGAGCTTCTCTTGGGTGAGCAACAGCTGGCAGCCCGGGAGCTTCGGCGCTTTTAGACAATGGGAGCTGTGGCTCCGTGATAAAGACTGCAGAGGGGTTGGGTGGCTGTTGCTGGGGTCCTGAGGGTTTCCGGGGCTCCTTTGTCCCATTTTCCAGAGGGAGGGCCCAGAACGTCTCGGGTCAGGTTACCCCCCTCCACCAGAAGCCAGTGAAAAGAGAAGTGTGTGCACGTTAGGATTTTATTGTCCGGCAGCTGCCGCCGTCCCCCCCTCCACTCCCTACCGCTGATGATGCTGAGCCAAGGGGCTTTAAATTTAAAGACACTCTAAATACCCCCCAACGCCCCCTTAACGCCTCTACAGTGCTTTTGGACTTCCACCGGGTCACCCCCACCCCACTCCCTGCATCCATCACTTCACTTGTAAGCCAGAGGAATGTGCTGCCTGAATGGTGTTGTCAGATAGCTTTTCACCGGGCCAGCTATCTTCATGAACCCCCCACCCCCACCCACCCAACCCCCTGAAGAGACACACGCTCATTTATATACTTACTCATTCTGAAACAGTCCTGCACCCACCAGACAGGGGGTCTCCCTGCATCTGCTCCCCAGCATGGAGGGACTGGATACTGGGGTCACCAGAGTCAACATATGCTCACATTTACGTGGACTCTTTGTATATCCCTGCGGGGACCGTACATTGACTTCCATTCATTTTTTGGAAATTTTAGATCCTAACCCTGACCGTTTACCCTAAAATTAACCTCACGGGTACCTACCTGACCCTAAATCTAACCTAAACCTTGGTCCTAAACCTAACCCCACACATGTACTTGCATTACGACTTGTGGGGACCTGGCATTGGTCCCCACGATGAACTTCGGTCCCCACGAGGCTGCTTTTTTGGAAAATTTTCCCCGCATTGTAGGAAAACCCATACACACACACATACACACACACACACACACACACACACAAGATTCAAGATTCAAAGATTCAAAGTGTTTATTGTCATGTGCACAGATGAAAAACATGTTTCCCTGAGCAATGAAATTCTTACTTTGTCATCCGTTTTTTGAATGCTGAGAGATAACCATATTCAAAAAAAAGAAACGAATCATCACCGAAAGTACACAAACAATGTTGATTAGACAAAAAAGAAGAGACTAAACTAAGGATAATAACATGACATTGAAGAGGTCCTCACTTTACATCAAAGACCTCACTTCGATAGTAACTATGGCACAAATGGTTCTCACTCTTTAGTAGAAACAAGTACACCTACTATGTCTCTCTATCCTTGTGGGGACTTTCCATTAACTTCCATTATTTTTTTTTTGGTAATTGTATGTCCTAACCCTGACCATTTACCCTAAAACTAACCTAAACCTTGGTCCTAAACCTAACCACCAACCCACCAATGGCTTTTAAACCAAATGGGGACTCAACTTAGTTCCCCATATTTACCAGTTGTCCCCACATGTAGGTGTTTTGTCTTAAAATTGTCCTCATGTCACACACACACAGTCAGCTGAATTCCAGGAGTAAAGAAGGAGTTGAGCTCCATCCCTGCAGCTGCAATGACGACAATTAAAATGTAAAAAGAAAGAAACTGAACATAAAACCTGAAAACCGTTTCGGCCTCAAGCGGCCACGTCAGCCTCTTTATTCTCTTGTGATCAAATGACACAAAAAGGATACTTTTCCACCCTCTGGCGTTTTTATTTTTTCAGTTTTATTTATTTTTTATTCTTTTTTAGACCAAAACTAAACCTGTGTTTGCTCATTGTGTTCTCCAGCCAGAACCGGAGCGAGGACTACCTGGCTCTTTTTGACAGCAGCTCAGATGGAGGCAAGAAACCGGCGAGCCTCAGCAAAATGTCCCTGGAGAGAACCACATGGAACATACTGGTATTTATCTCCAAACACACTTTGACATTTCTGCTTTATTTAGATTTTGCATCTCAACCACGTCAAGGAAGATAAATACTACAGTTGTAACTGAGTCACGCGTCAGTACGGACCTCGGTACGAGGGTCACGCTTTGCTCTAACAGGAAATAGAAGTGGTCCACAGTCCGTACAGCACTTCTTTAACCTCTCCAGGTTCGTTACAGAGTTTCTCATTCATGCAGTGTTTTTATGCTGCGCTCAGTGCAGTGTAACACACCACAGCTGTGATCACTGTAACCAAATTAATTTTGTTTTTAGTTTGGAGTCTTGGTGCGGCTCCACTCAGTGTGGGATAAACATGGAGGAATGTTGTAGCAGCAGCCTTAGCATCATGAATAAACACTCCTGCTTGTTCTTCTCTCCTCCTCCTCGTCTTCACTGGCAAATGTAACACCAGAGCTTGTCAAACACAGGGAAGCTTCAGCGGGAGAAACTAAATATTTCCTGGATGTTTTTGTCTCCCAGCAGCCATCGATGAACTTCGGTGTAGCCTGCTCGTTCCCCTCCTGCTCCGGGCCTCACGCCTGTGGTGTGCTTTAGCGTGAAGTCGGCTGTTCAGTAATAACCARCACCGTACATTCATAGCTTTTGTTGCTCCAATTGTGTTGTAACAGTTGGCAAAACAACAAGCGTTATAAAGTACATTTAAAAACAACTATCACTGCACAAAKTGCTGTATACGATATACAGTTTAATATGAACAACAAAGCAGCCTAAAATATAAAAACAAATATAAAAAAAAAACATCAGGTTAAAATGATTTCACCTCATACTGACTACATGTACCACTACACCCTGAAACATTCATATGGAATAAATCTTGTGCCAGCAGGAATTGAATTTGAATTGCTCAGACTGAATCTGGATGTGCATCATTTGAAATTGAATTAATTGGTTTGAAAAAAAATTTCACTATGTTGAAACTGAATTTAATGATTTGAATTTATTTGTTTTGAAACTGTATTTTTGTTTATTAAAAWTTCASTTTGACTACTTTCACTTTCAGTTCCATAATTCAGATTTTTGTGTCACATCCTGGTCCTTGAGAAAGCCAGGCAGAGTAATCAAACACAGATCCACAGATTTACGTTTCACTTTGGTGAAGTTTCCCTTCYGTTTGTAACAGATTTGATGCAATCAACTGTAAAAGTGACAAAAAAGTTATTTTATTGCAGTGATTAATTTTACCTATATGTAGAAAATGTTACATTTACATCACATCATGGATCACATATTGATCAGATGCTGACTGATACATTTAAATTCAGTTTCAAACCATTAAATTCAGTTTCAGTTTAGTAAAATTCATTTTCAAACCAATGCATTAAATTTCAAATTATGCACATTCAGATTCAATCTGAGCAATTCAAATTCAGTTCCTGCTGGCCCATACATTCCTACCTAACCATTATAAGGTTTAAAGATGGCGCTTTTTGTGTGTTTTCACGATATTAAAATAATATTAGTTTAAAAGTTCGGTAAGAAAACATTTGTTGTCTTTTTCAGGATGACCAGCCCAGAGTGTTWCCATCACATTCCAGCTCCCGCAGCACGGGCAGCGTGGACTCGCTCACCAGCCTCAAGAAGAAAGAAGCTGGTATCAGTCTGGCTGCCACCTTCACTGCCAACAACAGGTGGGCAGCGCCTCGTAAACACACACACAAACACAACAGTCCAGTTGTGTCTGCCTGCAGCGCTGCGCTGTGCAGCTCTCATGTTTCATACCTGCTGATCAGAACAGCTGATATCACCACCTTCCAGGAATTCCACCCACAAATTCACTTCCTCCTGGGCTTGGGCGGTATGACGTTTTTTTACGGTGCGCAGCGCTGTGGCTTCTGAATAAATGAAAATGATTTAACACAGTTGTTTATACTTTTAGCAGCTCATTTCATTCCACAGCTGACCTGCTAAAAATGACAGATTTTCTTTTCTGGATCTCTGACAGATGGACTTCAATCTCTGAACTCATAAAGTTTTTCTTATTGGTTTTCACTGTCATTTTCATGAATGGGCACTTCCTTGTATCTGAGGCAGGAAACATAGCCTTATATCGTGTTTTTGGGGTGGTAATTATGCTAATCTCCTCTCGCATGCACGAGCAGCTGGATACGAACAGGTGGAATTTACGCAGCTCATTTACTCACTTTTCTTGAAGATAGAAAAGTTTGTTGAATCTGACGTGACATGTTCATACAAACCATTTGTACGAACAAAAGTAAGAGAAATTTAGGATAAGAATACGAACATGTTCATGAGGCCCAATGTTACTGAAGTGATCTGACCACTGGATCTGTATCACTGGATTGGACATCACGTGACTCATCATGCGCCACACAGGTGTCATTGCTATTCATTGAGTTTTGACTCAGGAACATCCATGGATGGGGTAAAAATGAGACGCAGCAGACAGTCACGCAGGGAAYATCAAAAAGGGACACAATTTTTTTGCCATAAATTATCAACGCTATAACAAGATCAAAGGGTGTCACGTTTTACAGGTCACTAAAAATCATTTTTATATAAAAAATGTTGGAGATGCGGGAAGTAGGTCAGTTATGCAGCTTGATTTTGACAACCTTATGTCAGGTAAACCTACGAAAAGACAAATTTTCTTTTCCAACAAATTAATATTTTTTTAATTAATATTTTTGTCGCATTAGAATAACAGTGTGGGAAGTTGTAAATATGATGAACAGTAAAATTACCTTTACTACATCTAGGCTGAACTGTGTAGATCTATWTTACTGGTACTGATGTTCTGTCCAGTCAGCACACATTGTGTCCTGTAGTTTACCATTTTCATAAAGTAAGAAAACCTCTTGCTGTTTTTTTCCCACTCTGTACATTTTGCGAGCTTCCTAACCAGCATAGGGGCCGACCGTATTTATTTTATATAAATTATATAATTTTTACCAGCTGTAAGAATTTGTGTTCAATCACTTCTGTGTGAATCCAGGATCAGGAAACAAATACAGATCTAGACTTAAAAGTTAAATACAAGTAATAAAGCCAGACAATTACCCACAGCTGGAMCAAAATACACACTTTTTATTGTCCTCAATTAAATATATGTTTTTTCATTTTATTTCTATATTTATATTGAAGTGGAGCTTGTAATTCCATTCTCTGTGTCCTAATTTAAGTTCAATCATTTCAGATTTCAGTTTTTGACTTTCAGTCGAAATTCTCTTTGAATCTATGACCTACATGTGTTATTTAGTTTTAGGTGTTGGAAAGGGGCTTGTACAGTAAATGCATTGGCAAAATCCTTTAATGAAWAGTTCCCAGACTGCTGATAGATTTATCTCTTGAAACATGTTATTACAAATCACAACATCGGCAATTTTCTCAGCTTTAATTTAGGACATMGGATAAGAAATAAGGGCGCTATGAATAYTTTTGTGACAGATTGGTGTGCATCCCACATTGGAACTGTATGGTTTTGTTGACATGACTCAATGCATAGTAACAGTGCCTTTGGGGGCGCGTCACTATCTATAGTGGCTAATGTCCAATCCAGTAAACAGATCAATGGTTCTGACCACCTGAGCTTATTCTAAAGTCAAACAGAGGAGGAGGAGGGAGCAGAGAGACACCCCCCCCCCCTTCTGTCACGTCTTTTAAATCCTCCTCTGTATCAGCTGAGTTTCTGCTCCGAGTATGTTTCAGACTTTTTAATTGACTCTTCTGTTCACTGCAGAGCGTTGTTGCTGATGTTTGTTTTTCACAGGAGCAACAAAGGAGCCGTGGGCAACTCTGTGACCACCATCTTACACAACAACCACTCTGAGAAGCCGCTAACACCTAAGAGCTCAAACCAGAAGCCTTCATTTAAGTAGGTTTCAGTCTGTCTTTGGTGTCTTCGGTCAGCGCTGCTGGAAACCAGCTCCAGATTTCACCTCAAACTTTGTTTGGTTTTTTTCAGTAACATCCAGAAGGCCACAGCAAACGATGAGGTTCTGCTGGAGAACAGCTCCGTCACAAAGTCCCAGAAGAATTTCTCCTCCTCGTCCTCCACCCCCAACAACAGATCTCCAGTCTCGGCTCCACGCGGCAGCCCCGTCCCACCGCGGAGGAGAGCRGTCACCGAGGAGGAGGCCGAAAGGTCAGAGCCGCCGCCGCCGGGCACCCTCTGCGTGGCCGTCGCTGCCGGCGTGACTCACAGCGGCTCCGTGGCTTTTCTGTTGTCTGCAGGTTTATTCAGCAGGTGAACCAGGCTGCAGTCACCATCCAGCGCTGGTACAGACGGCTGGCCGAGAGGAAACACGGCAACCAGGCGGCGCTCAGACAAATCCTGGCCAAGAAAAAACAAGTATTCATCTTTGTCTTTGGCTCTCTGGCCGTGGAGAAGTCGGCCCCTCGGTTTGCACTGACTCTCTGCAACCTGTCCTGTGCAGGAGTGGGAGGAGAGACGAGAGGAGGACGCCGAGCTGCAGCAGCAGAGGAAGGCTGAGGACAGGAAAAGGATTCGTGAGGAGAAAGCTCGACTCGCTCGTCTCGCTGCCGTCCACGTACAAACTTTAATTCTCCCTGTTTGTTGCATGACGTCTCAGAGTTTAAATAAACGACAGTATCAGTGTTTATAAGTTTATAACTGATTAATTATAGTTTAGTTTTAGTTATCAACTGTAACTCCTCAGCATGTCCTCAGTTTTCTGTAGTTTACAGTTTGTCTCCCTCTGCTGGCGCTCCGCAGGAGCTGCATCTGAAGCGAGCTCAGCGAGCTGCAGAGGCRCAGCTCGAGGCCGAGCAGGACAACCCGGGGGAAACGGGTGCGGTGGGACGGAGGAAGCAGCCCAAGGCTTCCCTCGCCGTTAAAGGCCCGGCTTCTCCGAGCAACAACAGCCTGATGTCACCAACTCACACTAAAACCAAAAACACAGGTCAATACCATGTTTCTACTAGATTAGGAGGTTCAGAAATACTGTATCTATTGCTAAACGAGCTTTGGATCCGTGTTGGATCGTAACACATTTGATGAGTTCTTGTGTTTCCTCAGACTCTAACCTGAACGTTAAGACTGAGTTGTGTGAGCTGAGCTTCAGAGCTGTTTCTCCAGCGTTGTCCAGTCCCAGAAGCTCTCAGTGTTCTCAGGTAACGCTTTACTTTTCTTTTGTCACAGCAGGGTTCACTCCTGGCTCTTTTATTGATTTGTTAATGTTAAATTTTTAATCACTTTTTAGAAACAATACTCTACTATGGCTGAATGTGTACGTTTCTATGTTGCAAAATGCTCCATGTGCAACACATTATGTACATTTTTTTCTTTTATGGTGTTTTTTTTTTCATTGCTGAGAACTGAGATCTCAGTATCTATCATTCCTCATGTACTCATTTGGAATTACAATAAAAACAACTTGAACCCTTGATTTATCTCATAATTAGGCACAAAATTCCTTATATAAGATGTTAAGAATATTTTTCAGGTACTGTTTTATAT
>NW_013952821.1:275156-277396 GCF_001266775.1 Austrofundulus limnaeus
GTTTAAATAACATATTTGCCAATACATCCTCCAGCTTGTAATGTTCCTGTGAGTTAACTAACCAACAGTTATTTGGTCACTAGTTAAAGCATCCATTATAGCAACACCTTCCTAAAATAATTGCGTAACTCAATTTTATCAACTAAAAACTTGGTGATTATTTTAGGACGATGACAATAGTTGTCTCCAACCTGCTGCTTGTTTTTCACAGGAGCTACTGAGAGAAGCTAGCGTGTTAAGATAGTCACAGTTAGCATCTTATGTGAGCTTGATTCATGCAGATTTTCCCTTGAGAAGTATTCCACCTGTTTTATCACCTGTTTCCACTACAAAACACTTGATTTGATTTTTCAGTCATATTCAAAGAAATCCCAAAGTGGACGTTGCTGCTTTCTCCCAACTTTTGTTGTCATCATTTAGCAGATGATGCTGAGCAGCAGATTGTAAACAAGTGTTGTTACAGATCATGAGGTGCTATAAGCTGCACACAGCTAATGTGAAACTACTTAATTAAAAAGAAAGAAAGAAACTGACAAACATTAAAACTAAGGATATTCTATCTATATTTTCAGTTAGTTTTAGTTAGTTTTGTAAAAAGATTATACAGTTTTAAGTTAGGTTATTTTTTCATTTTATTACAGTTTTTATTTATTTTAGTTAACTAAAATGTTTTTCCAGTTTCAGTTTTCGTTATTTAGTTAGTTTTAGGCAACTATAATAACCCTGGTTGAGATGCACATCGATGCCCATTTAAAGCAAAAAGTGTCCAAGATTCCACCACAATGTGACCACTGGGTTTGTGTGTGTGCATAACCAGTAAACGTATAAATGTAAAGAAAAAATAACAGTGTTAATACGCATTAAAACAGTTATCGTCATTACTGTCGGCAGTGTGAACGCGTATCCATCTCTTAAATTTATAAAACCCTCACTCTGTTTGTTTTGGAACAGGAGGACAAAGCAGAAGGAGAGAGTCAACAACAGAGAGGTGACAGGAAACAGATCCATAAAGAGAAGTCCGGTCTGACTCGCCTGGCTGCCCCCCAGCACAGYACTTCTGATGTATGAGCTGCCTGCGAGCCTCTGTTGTGTTTTTAAATTAAAAGGTTCCAGATGTTTTGATTTGTCGTCACAGGAGCTGCAGCAGAAACGAGCCCAGCGAGCGGTGGAGGAGCAGCACGCAGCCGAGGCTGAGCTGGAAACCGTCAGGCGGGCGGGTTCAGCGGGACGCAAGAAACTTCTCAGAGTTTCCTCGAGCAGCGGCAGCCAGAAGTCGCCCACAGACACTAAAACCAACAACACAGGTCCAACATGTCAAGAACATCTCAAATCAGTGTGTGTCGTGTGTTTAACAAATATTTCTTACGGTGTGTTTGTTTCTGCAGACTCTAATTTAAACCCTTCAGGTGATGGAGGGGATCTCAGCTCCAGAGCAGTTTCTCCACTTTTGTCAAACCGCAGGGGATCCCAGTGTTCCCAGGTGAAAAGCTGAACTTTACCTGCTGGACTCCTGCCAGCAGTTCTTGTCTCAGGCTTTTGGTTTGTGTGGTGCAGGAGGTCCTGCAGAGGTCCGTGAGCGTGGAGGACCAGCACCAGGCGGTCCCGTCTAAAACCACCCTGAACGAGCTGCTGGACACCCTGAAGCTGTTAGAAGAAGAGCCGGCGGGTCTGTCGGAGCCGCTGGGCTATCAGAAGGAGAAATACGCCTGGATAGATGAGGTCAGTGTCCAAACAGAGGCGGAGACACTCCAAGAGACGAGTTTTAATCCAACTTCCTTCTGCTTCTCGCGAAAGGATGGAAACTCGAACTCGCTGACCGCCGACAACCTGGAGCGTCACGGCCAGCTGAGCCACCACCATGCGCTGCCAGACGGGGGCGCTCTCCTGTCCGAGGCCAAGCTGCAGAGCATCATGAGCTTCCTGGATGAGATGGAGAAATCTGAGCAGGAACGGCCTCGATCCGTCACCTCAGGGTCACACAGAGAGGTCAGCAACGCTTCTTTATGTTGACTCAGGCTACAATCCAGTTATTTACCAAAACTTTAAAGGGACAATATCATGTAAAATCAACTTTTTTGAGTTTTATATCATGTTATAATGTCGTACTCTCATAAAAAAATGCCCAAATCCTTGCTCTGACTCATTCATGCATGTTTGAGAAATCCTGCAGCGTTTTTAGGAAGCCATGCTGAGGAGCAAAACAACAGGCGGGGACCAGAAATGGTTGTGTCCTTTTGGGA
>NW_013952821.1:277406-278467 GCF_001266775.1 Austrofundulus limnaeus
GGGACCAGAAACACCTTTTGGGACCAGAAACGCCCCTGGGACGTGTCTTTAAGCCGAACTTCCTCATGGCAGAGCGCCCCCCAATCCCCCTCCCTCCCGCTCTGCGACTCCGGCAGGCTACATGCTGAAATGGGCGTGACCAAAGTGGATGGATTTTCTTAAAGAGACAGAGACCTATTTCAAGGCTTTTAGAAACTGTCAAGATGAGAAGTAAATTGTTTTGGGGATTTTTACAAATATCTATCTCTTTCATAAACTGAAAATGTGACATAGTTACTTTATTTAAAAATAAAAGATAAGCTTTATTGTATGTCCCAAAGGTGACAGAAAATTGTCTTTGACAGGGCTCCATGTTAAAAACATACATTTAAAAATAAGTCAAAAAAGCAAACATCAATGACACTAAGTACTATAATAAAAAACCCATATCCACACAAAACAACCAAATTTAAAACAGTCCTGAAATGGGGAGGGGTGGGTGTAACTATGCAGCCTTGTTTAGTAGAGTAATTGCAGAAGGCACAAAGGATTTTTTTGTAGATATTTTTCCTGGCCAGGAAGTATAAAATTAGTATAAAATTGAAATATAGGCTTGGAAAGCACATAATATCGCCCCTTTAAAYTTACATTTTGTAATTCCTTTGTTAWAGTTTAGTTTAAAGTACATGTGACGTCAATTTTTTGTAATACGTATGAATGCGTTTTTGAAAAGATGTCATTGACAAAATATTGCTAAAGAAATTTCATGTCGTTGAGATGAACAGTTGTTGAGATATTTGCCTGTAAAGTAACAGGAAGTGATGTCAAAATGGAATGTCTGAATGTGAACAGAGAATTGCTTCAATGGCCAACAACACAGACTGTAGAGAAGAATCTGATGTTTCTTAAGATTATTTTGAGTCACTATCAGAGAGAGGAAGAAGAGTCAGACTTCAAATAATTTTTTTTCAACAAACAAAAGACCAGAGAAGAAAAAAATTGTATAGGTCTTCTGGACGGGTTCTTCTCTAATGAAACGTTTCGTCTCTCCTCCAAGAGACTTCTTCAGTCTGAGAGTTTCA
>NW_013952821.1:278953-282845 GCF_001266775.1 Austrofundulus limnaeus
CCTGAAGGTTGCATGGAATCCTGTCTGTGTTTCCTGTCTGCTTTCAGGAAAGCCCAGTCAGGATAACCACACTGCTTCTTTGTTGACGAGTTCCCCTTTGATGTCACTTCCTGTTTCACTTTGGCTGAGCCAAGTTCAAAAGAAAATATGCCAGTTATGTGACAAAATGGTTTAAATTGTGTCTATTATTCCAACTTTCTTAACTATAAAAATGTTTTCTTTGACTTTTTGTATTTGAAGTCTCTTCATGTCACAGGCACTTTAAAACTCTTATTTACAGCTGATTATTGGTGTTTTCAGGCCGTGCTGTCTGAGGAGGAGCTGGTCGGAGTGGAGCAGGCGTCGGCCACAGCAGCTGAACTCACCGGCTCCATGATGAGGATCAAACTGGAGCTAGAGGAGAAGAAGCGCACAGTCAGCATGCTGCAGGCAGCTCTGGTGAGGAAGAAGGCCGCCGCCGCCGCCGTATGTTAGCTGCTGTAAGTGTTTGAGCTCCCAGCTTCAGCTGCGCTCCGTGTTTCKGCAGAGCCAGCAGAGGGCGCTGACGGCGAGACACGTGAAGGAGATGGAGAAGGAGCTGAGCAGAAACTTCCAGCTGCAGAAGGAGCAATACGAAGCCACCATCCAGAGACACCTGACTTTCATCGACCAGGTGAGAAAACGCTCAGGAAGAGCCTTTTTTCTTTTTTTTTTTTGAGCCTGACGTGTTTCGTCTCTCCGCAGCTCATCAATGACAAAAAGGCTCTGAGCGAGCGCTGCGAAGGAGTGGTGGCCGAGCTGAAGCAGGTGGACCAGAAGTACACGAAGAAAATCTCCCAGATGCAGCAGCAGCATGAAATGGTGAGAAGTTCCTCTGCACTCATCGGGTTTCTCTTGAAACCTCTGTGTCTCTGCTTTGCTTCTTCTCACTGGAACCTGCTTTAGTTTGAAAGTTTTGTTTTTCCTTCTCCTTGTTTTTCTTTGTTCTCGTCTTTATATCTCTGTTTTCTCACTTTTTAGGTGTGGCAAATTCTCGGCCCCTTGTGTGAGGTAACTTAACTTCTTCCTCTGACTCATCTTTGGCTCGGTCACCTTTCATTCTTCCATTTGTTCCTCATTTCCGTTTGTCCGTCCCACATCTCCTCTCTTGGACAGTTGGGCTGCATGTGAGCAACTTTTATTCAAATTCATCTCAACATTTCCATTCAAACTTACAGTTCTTTGTGTTGTTACCTTTTATTTTGTTAGTGTTAGCTGCAGCTTGTCTGTTTCGTTTCCAGCGCTCGCTGTTTATACATTAAATGTTTTAACAGCGTGTTTAATGAGGGTCTCAGTAAAGTCAGTTGTTCTGATCCGTTTCTCTGCAGGAGATCAAAAAGCTAAAGGACCTGATGAGCGCCTCGGAGAAGATCCGCAGAGAGAAGTGGATCGATGACAAAACCAAGAAGATTAAGGAAATCACAATCAAAGGTAGAGTAGACTGAGTGGTGATGGGTCCAGCAACACGACGCGTTGGTGCGTGTTTCGAGCACAACGATTAAAACCCTGCGTCAGCTCGTGTATCACTTTAAGAAAAGAGACGTGACCGATGCAGCTGCTGTCGTTCAGCAGCGCGGCGCTGAACTGTGTGTATCAGGAAGTGAAACGCATCTGCATTCATGCATCAGAACAGAGGAGAGGAGACTTTATGAGGCTCTATCAGCACAAATTCCAGTCATCAGGGTTTTGTTTTTGAATACTGAGACTGAGGAGGTTCTTAAAGAGACAGAGGCCAATTTCAAGGTGTTTAGAAACAGATATGATGAAAAGTCAAGTTTATTTTCTATTTAAACATAAAACAACATTTTAATAACAACTGAAGGTGATACAGTTACTTTATTATGGAATAGAATTTAAATATATGCCTGAGAAACACATAATATTGGCCCTTTTAATGTAATCGATTTATGTCCACATGTCGGGTTACTCGGCACTCATTCCGAAACCAAACAGTGGACTTGTCTTGTTGCTAGTTGTTTGTTTTCACACACACAGACACACAYGTCTTAAAGCCCATGAGACACACGGAGCAGAGTTCCTGGGAAACTCCTCCCACTTGCGGTATAATTGCTACAGCACCAGCTCCTTCCTGCTGGAGACTCCTACATCTGCCTTTATGCCACAAATCTGCCTCTGTTGGTGTGTCTCACTATAAAATATCTGTTCTGTCTCCATCCAGGTGTAGAAATAAATGCGTTGTTCAAAAGTGGTATGTCTGAATAAAACAGGAATCCACTGGATTTCTTCTCAAAACTTCTCAAAACTTTATTCTCAATCTTCTGACTCCAGTCAGGTTCACAGTACAGCACCCAGCTGGCCTCAGCGTAAGAMCTTGAGCTGAAACCAAAACAAAACAGAGCAGCTCTGCTCTGAGCAGAGACTCTGCAAYACTAACAACTTCTTTTTACTATAATAATGAATTGAGCTTATAATGTACATCTCTTCSTGGTTACACCCCTGGAGGTGATACCTTTTATGGCACATGTAGAACGTAACTCATTTTTGTTTAGGCTAAAAGGAAGAACACATGATGAGACACACRTCAACTCTCATTCTGTTTAAACTTAAAGGCTGAAATGATCAGAAAGTATAAAATACAAAACTGCATCTAACATTTAGTTAATCGGTTATAAAATTTTATTCATAGGAGTTTTTGATTGTTTCACTACCTTTAGTTTCTGGAAGAGAGTGAATGAAAGTTCAGACTCTCCATCCAGGCTGCGTGCAGTCGTTTCTAAAGTCCAGCAGGTGTCACCGCCAGCTGAAACGACACTGTCAGCGCTGATGCATCAAGCCAGCTAGAGGTTTATGCTGATTCTGTGTGACCTTTGACCTTCCAGCAGTTTGCAGCTTGACAAACCRAACACCTGAAAGTCTCCTCCTGATCGGCTTCTTTTATGTCTGAAACCGTGGATTAGGAAAAAGAGAGTGAAGAAAATTTCTGCTGATGTGTGTGAAACCTTTTGATTTGTTTGGCTCCTGTCAGATGTGCTGACTTCATGCAGAGTCACAGATTGTTTGTGCACTCACAGTCTCTTTTCTGCTGCTTTTGGTCCTGAAATAACACCACTTTACCCTAACTCGTGTCAAACTTCCAGGAATAAAACCTGAATCACCAGCGTTTTTTTTCCCCGTCAGATTAGGGTGTAAACATGGTGCCGCCCTGAGGAGCTGCAGAACATGAACTTCCATCTCTTCCTCTCCCAGGATTGGAGCCGGAGATCCAGAAGCTGATCTCTAAACACAAACAGGAGCTGAAGAAGCTGCGGACGCTGCACGAAGCTGAGCTGCTGCAGGCGGACGAGCGGGCGGCGCAGAGATACRTCCGCCAGAGCGAGGAGCTGCGGCTGCAGCTGGAGAGGGAGAAGGAGGAGGAGGGTCAGAAGGAGAGGGAGCTGGCCAAACAGAGGTGAGCGGAAAATCTTCTCCCGAGTTGCCTTTTTATTTTCAGCAGCTCGTCTCCTGACTCTGAGTCGTCGTGGTTTTTTTTTTTAGGTACGAGAAGCAGCTGCAGGAGGAGGAGCTGTCCCTGCAGCAGCAGAGGAGGCGGCTTTACAAGGAGGTGGCTGATGAGAAGGAGAGGCTGGCTGAGCTGGCTGCCAGGTGGGGTCAGAGGTCATCGAGGAGTCAACTAAAATTAGACAAATCTGTCGTCTACAGGGCTTTTATCTGATGAACAGAAGAAACGATTCTTTTAGATCCAAGTTATTACAGCTTCTGAGCAGAGGAGGTTTATTAAAACTCTTTTACAGCATGAACCTGTTCAGAACTGTTTAAATCAGGGGTTCTTAACCTTTTTGACCTCGGAGCCCAATTTGTTGAACATAACGTGGCACGAGGCCCAGTCAGACATTACCAATGTACGGATCAAAAT
>NW_013952821.1:284575-286555 GCF_001266775.1 Austrofundulus limnaeus
AATTTAAAATAAGTTTCTATTCTCGGCAGGTTTCTAAGGTTCTTCTTCTACATATTAAAAAAAGTTGTTAAACAACTGAGTGGCGCACTACTGCTATTAGTGGTGAGAAAGTGTATTGCACCTTGTTCAAAATCAGTGCGGTCCCGCAGCTCTCTGTGGCCCAAAGTTAAAAACTGTTGTTCTTTTGAGGCCCTCAAGGTGGTGCTCACGGCCCGCAATTGGTCCACGGCCCATGGGTTAAGAATCTCTGGTTTAAATCATATTGTCAGATATTTTCCCAGATAGGTACTTGAATTTGGGTTTACAGAAGCTAAATAAATTATTTGCAAGTAGATCCAAGCACATAGAGATAACAGGAGTTAACTTGTTGTTAGCGTTAGCGATAGCATTGTTATCACAGGCTAACTACTTAAAATAACTCACCCAGGCAGAAACAAGTCAACAGATATTTAAAGTTTCTTTGGATTATAAATGTTTGACCCAACCTGAAAATAAATAATTGTAGCTTTGAGGCGTTTGAAAGCTTTCATTTGGCTCGTCGTAGCCTTTAACATGAGGTCTGCAGTACCAGATAGTAGTTTATGTTGATTGCCTCAACACCAGGTAAATCCTCCAGATTATATAACAAGTCTTTTTCTATTAAGATAATATGAATCATATCCTAAGTGTAAGCATATTTTTTTGCAATATCTTGTATGTGCCAGTCCATTTAGGGCATTAGCGTACTCGCTGTGTTTTGAACCAGAGCAAATCACTTCCTGCCCCCCAGCCGACATTCACGCGTCATCCGRGTCACGTGACTGCAACCCAGCAATATGTTTTGTCCTGTTTTCTGCTCTTTTTTTTTTTTCAAGTCAATTCAGACTTATTTATAAATTTAAAAAACAACAGGTCTTTACAGAAGTGCTGAACAGTAAAAAAAGTGAAAATTTTAATAAAATCAACAAAGCGAATGAATTTAAAATCATCAGAAGGTGATAAAGGAAGAACAGGACGATAAAATACAAAAATAACTTGATTAAAAGTCGGTCAGAACAGATGTTTTTAAGAGAGATTTAAARACAGGAAGTGATGAGTGTTTAATGTCGGAGGGCAGATCATTTCAAAGYTTAGGAGCCACGACTCTGAGCTTCAACCTGGTTTTTAGGACGACTAAAAGTAGCTGGTCAGAAGATCTCGGGAGCATAAGGTTGAAGTAGATCTGAGAGATAGGAGGCCATGTTGGCATTTATAAGTGAGCAGGAGAATTTTAAAATCTGTTTTGTATCACAGGATCAAAYCAGAGAAATAAGCTCAAACCTACAAGTTCCTGAGAAAAACCTGACGGAGTTTGTTTTTGCTTCAGGCAGCGGGCCGAGCTGGAGGACCTGCGGCGGCAGCTGGAGGAGAACAGCTCCCTGGCCGGACGAGCCCTCAGAGAGGAGGTCGAGAGGAGCCGAGAGGAGCAGGAGCGGAGGCACCAGGTGAGGAAACGTCCCGACCGCCACGTCCTGCAGCCTGAGGCGGGTTCTGCAGCTCAGACGTGAGTTCTGTTTGCTTCCAGGTGGAGATGAAGGTCCTGCAGGAACGACTGGACCTCGAGAAACAAACGTGGGAAGAAAACTACAAGAAGAAGGAGGTTCGTTTTTCCAGCATGAATCTGAGCAGCTGTCTGTAAAAACTAAATAATATTAATGTTTGTCTACACTGGGCTCTAATCTGACATGAAAAATCTGGAATTTACTGTGTGAAAAAGACAGAGTGTTTCCAGATTTTATTACATTAAAGGGGCAAWATTATGTGTTTCTCAGGCATATATTTAAATTCTATACCATAATAAAGTAACTGTCACCTTCAGTTATTATTAAAATGCTGTTTATATGTTTTAATCAAAGATAAACTTGACTTCTCATACATTTCCATTTCTAAACACCTTGAAATTGGCCTCTGTCTCTTTAAAGAGTAACTTACCCCAAAATTAACTTTTTTTGGCTGATAAAC
>NW_013952821.1:288196-290836 GCF_001266775.1 Austrofundulus limnaeus
TTTTTGATGAGAGGATAACATTATAACATGATATAAAGCTCAAAAAAGTTGATTTTACATGATAATGCCCCTTTAAGAAACATGAATTTGGATAGATCTGATCACTGACGAAGTTAAAAAACAAACTTTTTTTCTCAAAATCCTGGTTCCCCAGGTCAGCAGAATCTGGAGAAGTATGGAGTCTAAAAACATTAAAATACACTTTAGAAAGCGTGTTTGTAACGTGTCGGCACATGTTTACACGTCYACAGGAAGCTTGGATGCTGAGCTGCGAGCGAGCGCTGAAGGAAGAACTGAGGCGAGAACGAGACAAGGAGATCCAGCTCGCCATCTGGACGCTGGAGGAGGAGACGAGCAAAGACAAGGAGGAGTGTGAGAGGGTGGCTGACAACAGGTGTGTGTGTGTGTGTGTGTTTGTGTCTGTGTGTTGGAGCAGAACTTCACCCCCTGCACGTTCTCCTCAACACAAAGTCATGATGCTCGCTGCTTTCAGGGTGAAGCGTCTGAGGGAGAAGTTTGAGTCCGAGCTGAAAGAGCTGGAACGCTCCGAGAGAGCCGCCGTGGAGAAACACCTGGAGCTGAGGAGGCAGCAGCTGGAGACGGAGGGAGACCTGATCCGGCTGCAGGCGACGCTCCGGCAGAAGGAGCAGGAGCTCARCGACGTCACTCAGGTGAAGAGCGCGAGCGTCTTCAGCTTCCCGTCGTTCGTTCTGCTAAAACCCAATCTTCCTCCTCGTCCTCTCAGAGCCGAGACAAGCTGGCGGAGGAGCGCCGCAGCCTGGCCGAGGTGATACRGCAGGAGTTTGCGGAGCGTCTGGTGGCGACGGAGGAGGAGAACCGCCGGYTGAAGGTGGAGGTGTCGGAAGTGCGAGCGAGGCTGCGGCTGGAGGTGGAGCGGATCACCCGGGAGAAGGAGGAGGAGCTAGCTGAAGTCMACCAGCGGTGAGCTGGACGGAGCTCCTTCTGTCTCCTGTGTCCCACTTTTTATTTTATTTTTTATTTCAAACTTTATTCATTTCTTAAAAAACAAAATTCTATGTACAATAAAAAAGAAAGAAAATACAATGAAATGAAAGGCAGCAGAGAGAGGAAAAAAATCTTAAATCTGCCTCTTTTTTCTCAAGTATAAATTCAAACAGTAATTTTTCACTTAAAACAAAACAAAAATCTTCCTGGAACAACAATTTAAATGAATGAATATATACTATTTCAAATTTTTTCAACAATCCAAACTTTATCATTCTCCTAAACGTGTCACTTTTAACATCAATTTCGAAATTGATGAAGGAACTTCTCTGAATCTGGGTTTGAAGAAAACCCACTTGGCTGTGAAGTGTGATGATCGGTGGGTGGAGCGCTGATTCATGCTGGGATGGAGTAAACAGAGAGACAGAAACAAAACTTCCAGGAGAAAAYGGAAAGAAACCTTTCTTTTTTAACTGTTTATGTCAGCAAACATGAGCCCCAGCAGTCCGGCTGTTTTTAGAAACACTAAATGTTTCCCACAACAGTAAAACTCAACAGCTGTCTGCTAAATATGAGAACCAGTTTTTAGTTTTAAATGTTTGTTGAGAAAAATTGAAAAACTGAACCATGTTGGAGAAAATCCACTTGTTTTATTTCAACAGTTCAATAATTCCGCAGCCAAAGAAGAGCAGCAATAAACCCGATTGTTTGTTTCGTAACTAAWACGTGACAARTTTCAGCTCAGTCCATTTTATGTTTCTTCCCCCTCCTTTAGTGTTTGTGTGTGATTTAGAACAGTTGTCAGAACAGTCCTCTATTTAACATTTCCCAGCATTTGTTGATGCAAAAGCCCCAAACATCTGGTTTTAATGGTTGTAGAAAGGCAGGATTGAGTTGTGTCCTGGCACCAAACCATCCATTTCTTGGCCTCAGGCTTTTAACTTTATTGTCACTGAACACAACACGACACATCCTCTGAATGTGGCCCCGCTTGGTGAAGAGGAGCGTTATCTGAACACGTTCTGAGTCCCGCTCGCTGTCCGCTCAGTGAACCACAGAGTTTCCTCTCACTCAGGCGTGTTGATGATCTAAAGTTGTTTGAATAAAACATAAAATAAATGTTGACTCACAAACATTCATTTATTTATCTGATGATGTGAACGTTTGTCAGAAGGTAGCTTTCAGCTCCCGGTTGTCAGAACCAGACTCTGACCGTCGCAGAAACCTTCTCATACGAAACACTCTCCTGTGTGTCATTTGCAGAGTGAAGTCGGCCATCTTGAAAAAAGAAGAAACTGTGAATAATCTCCGGAAGCAGCACGAGGTGAGTCTCAGGAGGAGCAGCCATCCTGTGCGCCCCCCTCCCACACACACACACACACTTTTTTTTTTGCTTCAGTCACTAAATTCTGAGCCTTTGCTGCCAGAAAGCCGTGTGGACGACCAGTGGTGGGGTGTAATTATGTACCACAATCAAGTAACTGTTACCTTCAGTTGTTATGAAAATGCTGTATTTTACTTTGCATCATAAGAGTTGTTTCTATTGACCATGAAAATGCGCAAATTAGAATTTCAAAAATAAATTTGCTCAATGGAAATACGTCAGTTTCTCTGCCGCGTAATTTATGTTGTTGCCCACTTCCACTCAAATTATACCAACTACAGTATTTTTCG
>NW_013952821.1:292839-304027 GCF_001266775.1 Austrofundulus limnaeus
GAAAAAGATCTAATAATTTCGGCCCCGTTTTCCCAAAATTAATTTCAAGTAGTAATAATCAAAAAAGTGCTTCAAAATTTTGTTTCATAATATTTTAGACGGTTCATTCAAATGATACATTGATAAGGCATTTATTCATTGTGTTTTGACAAAATGCAATTTTTGCAAACTTTAAGGCTTAATCCTCGTTTCGATGTGACGGGTCACATTTAAAGAGCATTAAATAGCCATCATCAGAGCAGAGTGGGACAACACTTCATGTCCCTTTGTGAATAAAACGTGACTCATATGAGATTTTCATTCATTACGTTCAGTTTTTTATCTACATTTGACAGAAGTGTGGTTGTAGGTCTAACAGAGCGTCAGGCAGGATGCAGACTGGATGCTTGTAGAAGGTTTGAAGAGAGCGACGAAGAATGTCTGAGGTCAGATGATTGTAGAGCAGCTCTGATGGTTTGTGGATGTGAGGAAGAAGGAATGCAGATGGAGAAAGATGGGAGGATTAGGAAGGCTGAGTTAGGACAGAGCGAGGTGGAAGTGGGGGGGTGGTCTGTGGGGGGTGTTAGTATGTGACCAGAGGGGACACAATTCAACCAGCTCAACAGAAAATAAAAGACTAATTTCCTTTTTTCGCGCTGAATGTTCGGAGCAGGAAGTGTTTCCGAGTCGACTTCCTGTCCTGCAGAGCGACGGTCCGACCTACCCAATCTGAAATACTGTATTTATTCTTTCTTTCTTTTTTCTTTTATTTATTTCTTATTTCACACAGCCGTCGTTGGTCCACAGAGAGACGTGAAGCCTTTGTTTTTAAACTTGATCAACATGTTGAATGTTTTTTTTAAATATAACTTCTGGTAAAACACTGAGACTAGAACTGTGCTGTGTTTAAGATCTTTTAGAGCAGGGGTTCTCAGCCATTTGGGTCTGGAAGACCCCTTACAAGGGCGAAAAAAATTTCAGGGACCCCCTCATAAATACCGTGCCATTTTAAAAGATAATTTATTGTCAATTCAACCCCTAAATGCCATGGGACTATATAATGTTAGTAAGTTTTATTATGTTTGCTTTATTAGTTCATTGTTCTCCATGCATTTTTTAAAATAAAAATCAAATTAACAATTTAGTCAAATTTTTTGAGGACCCCCAAGATACCTCTCGCGGACCCCTGGGGGTCCAGGGACCCCAGTTTGAGAACCTCTGTTTTAGAGTTTGTCAGGTTTTTTTATACAGTAGGAGGGGTGTGTGTGTGTGTGTGTGTGTGTGTGAGAGTGTGACAGTTCTATTACAGTTTCAGTTCTGCTGTGTTCATTCATCAGATCAGGAGGGGATGTGTGTGCTCTGATTCATGTGAACCATGATACGGAGCAATGAAACCACAAAAGCTAAGACTACTGACACACACACACACATACACACTCACACACACACACACAGTCCAGTGAGTGCCTCGCTGCCACTCTTCCTGTTCAGAGATAAACACGTTGGTTTCAGCTGCTGAGTTCAGAGGTCCTAAACTCGTCACTTTTTCTGTTTTCTTAATTTCCAGCGACGGTTTGAAAACTGTGAAGAAGACTGTGGCTGATTTTGTCAGCAAAATGAATAAAAGTCAATAAAAGTTATCTGTTGTTTACTTGTTTTTGTCTCTCTCGCTCCATAAATCAGAAACATCATCGCTGAGCCAGAAACCTAAAGTGATTTATTGACTTAATTAATCTGTTGCTTTAAATTCTCAGAATGTCTGAAAACCAACAATCCGTTTATTTTTTGGAATAAACAGATTTCTTTTGTCACTCTGACTTGAGGATGTTTCCGTTTATATATCTGTGTACACTGGCCCACTTCCTCTTCCTTTCCTGCCTTCAGTGAACTCACTTCCTCCTAACGGAGCTGCTGCTCACCGGGACACTTTCTCTTTTATTTCAGCAGATAATCTGAAGCTCGGGGGGCACCGACTGAACAGATACTCTCACGTTACACTTTTTACGTCCCGATTCTTCCTGGTGTGTGACTTATTTTATTTATTTATTGTTTTAGTGAGCCTTTCAGAGCGCCCTCCCCTCTCTCTGCTCATGTTTGACTAACTGCCAGCAGCTGTTGCTCATTTCACCGAGGTCCCGCCCAGCCCAGGCAGCCAGAGGAGCTCGGCACATGAAGTGAGCAGCACAGCTCCGTTAGAGGAGGAACCACCGAGGATCTCCTGCTGGTGAGAGCTTTCATTTCCTTTACATTAAAATTAAAAAGAAGTTTTTGTGTGTCAGGAGTTTCCTGTCGGGTGTTTTGTTTCARTTTGTTAGACCTGCAGCTCAGCTGWGGCTTTGTTTTCTTACTGAGTTCTCTGTGATGTCAGAGTCTTATCTCCCACCACATTCCTCTCGTTCCCCTCTCAGCCTCAGGATTCTCCCACAGACACGAGAAGTGGCGTCGCACTCTGCTGTCCAGGAGTCTGGGAGCAGGTCTCTGTGAGGTGGCAGCTGCTTTGAGACAACTTACACTCAGCAGCTGTTGCTGTAGGCAGATAAGCAGAGTTTCCCTGGAGATAACGTTTCTGGTTTTCTGGCTGAACTCAGGTTTAGTGACAGCGGTGTAGGAGTGAGCTTAAAGTGAATTAAGCTTTTCTCACATCTCTCACGGTTATGAGGAAACTTTTACCAAGGTATTTCTCATTACTTGTTAAAATCTTGACTGTGCGAAGTGAAAAGTGACACAATAAGTGAACGTTCAGACGAGTTCAAGTTGATTCATAGAAGACTATGCAATCATTTATTTACACAAACTGAACAGATCATAAGTTACACTTGATTGTGGTTATTCCTATAACAAGCGTCAGAGTTAAATGAGATTAAACCCGCGTCCGAATTTCAATTCACATCAACTCTGATTACTTATATCGAACAGTAAAACATCAGTTCTGATGTTAACAACCAAACAATTTTACTGGCACTTTTAGCTTAAGTTTTGGCAAATTAAGAACAAAGAAAGGAGGAAAGTAAGATTAGTATGTTACTACGACTTTTACTTTTGTCAAAGTGTGGGTCAACCGGAACTGCACGTCTTTTCTAAGCTCAGGTTCCACATGACACGTCACTCCGAACACATCAGCTTTTACCTGGTGATGACTTCTTAAGGCACCCTTGGGGTAGGAGCTGGCTCGCCTCCGATCAGTCAGGGAACTGATGTTGGCTCGCTTACCGGTCATTGGCGAGCAGGTGTTTTTACAGGTAACTTTCGTCTGTTTCAGTCCAAGCCAGAAAAATTCAAGCAGTATCCGGTTCCTTCTTTCCAAAATAAAATCTCTCCTTGGGATTTAAAAACACTCAGAGGCTCAACCTCGGGGTGAGACCACCGGCAGGCGTGCCGGGTCCCTGGCTGTGAAGTCTTCCCTAGTTAGCTCATGGGATCAGACCTTAAGCCAAACTGGGGTTTCTCCGGAGAGAATCCCAGCTGTCTTCCTAGGTTGGAATCGGGGAGAAGAGTGTGTCGCTCAAAGCCGTCCGGGTTAGTAAAAAAAACGGACGAACTTTGGTTCCGCCCTCAGGCTTAAGAGATGAGTCAGAGAAAGAAAAAGATTTGCCAGCGGCGCCAGCCCAAGGTTAAAATTCTGTGGTTGTTCAACAACATGATCTGATAACCTCTTTTCAGCTTTCTTCTGATGGACTAAGAGAAATCACTGCAATATATTTATGATGATTAATTAACATTTCTGTTTTATAATCAGTTCTGAACCTTCTRTTAGTCCAGATAAATGAAAGATTTTCTCAGGAAAAGTCCACAATTATATTACTGGGTTCACAGTAAAATAAAAACAGTGATTTACATAAAAACACAATGAAAACATTGTAATCAGATTCTCTGTGATTTTTTTAAACCCTTGTAAATCTTTAAGGCACGATAAAAGAAAAGAAGTGGTTCCACTTTTCCTGTGACAGTCATTATCATGATTTAACAAATGCATAAACATTCTTAGTTAAACAACAAATGAATCACAAACAGAAGAGATTGTTCTGTCCATTATCTGATTAAGAGAACTGAGGGGTTCTCTTGATCTGTCATGGCCTAAATAGAGTTCAGTTTGTGACAGAGTTCCTGTCCTCTYGTCAGGCCTGTCCGAGGCCTGCTTCGAGGCAGTAAATCTTGTTTCTTCACTCGAGGTGACCCCTACAGCGGAGGTCTTGACTTTGTTTAAAAGGTTTCATTAAACAGGGATTATGTGGAGCTCTGTCGCTGCTGAGAGKTAAAGTTTCCCCCTCCTGAGTCTTTGCCCTCATTCCAGCACTCTCTCTCCTCCACAGCTGTTGAAAGAAGTCTGGACCGCGCCGTGGGATAATAAAGTCCTCCTCGTCCCTCTCCCACTACCGGGTCAGAGCGAGCAGAGAAGACATCCTCCTCCTCATGTTCCCGCGGGCGGAGCGGGGGGCCCGGCGAGCAGACCCGCCCGCGTCCTGATGGGGATGGCGCTGCAGAGGAGGCTGCTGATCTGCTTGGGGGCCGTCATCTGCCTGCTGGCCATCTACGTCCTGTGTCTGAAAGTGCAGTGGCCCTTCCTGTCCGCCATGACCCGCAGGATCTCCAGGTCAGGATTTTTACAGGCTTTAAACGTTTTTTTAAAATCAGTTCTTCTGTTTACCTCTCAAACTGTCAACGTGGTCCAAACCCAGCAGAATGAGTTTCACCTGTGGACAGATCAAACCTGGAACAGCCGAGGTGACGCTGGCAGCAGCACGTTTTCACATTTATGTCTCTGTGGTCAGAAATGGAACAGGATGAAAACCAACAGGAAGACTTCAGAAAATAAAACTATTCAAATGCAGCATGACTAAAAGTCTCCTAAAACATGTTCCAGGGTTTTAAAAATAATGTTCTAACAGCAGCACTTTTCCATTTAATCATATTCAGTGTCTCTAGCAATCCCCGTGGTGTCTCTGTTAGCAAAATATCTTAGCAAGCAGTGTAAACCATAATCACTGAGTTTACATCTACAACTGATTGTGTGAATACTTCTAAAACATTCACTCAGATTATTATTTATGTTCGTTCTTTCAGCATGTATCTCATTTGGCTCTGACTTTTGCTTTTTCTGCAGTTTATTTTAGGGCTGTCAAATGATTAAAATTTTTAATCTATTAATTCCAAGGTAGCTGTGAATTAATCACGATTAATCTTAAACTTAATATAAAACTTTAAATTTTTATTTATTAGCTAAATAAAATAAGCCATAAGAAGACAAAAAAGAAAAAAAAACTGTACATAATGTGTTACACAGGGAGTTTATTTTATTTTATATTATTTAACCTTTATTTATCCAGGTAAACTGTTTGAGAACCACTTCTCATTTACAAACATGACCTGCATGCACTGAGTGCATTGCAATATACAAACCTACGTATTCAGCCACAGTAAAGTGGTTGTAAATTTTAATTGTGATTAAAATTTTTAATCTATGCCCGTGCAGCACTAAAATTAATCAGTTAACTCGATTAATTTCACAGCCCTAGTTTATATATATTTAACTTTTTCTGCCACTTTGTTCTCATTGAAAATGAATGGAGCCGTCTTTAACATTCACAATGTTCATAACTCTTTCTGTACATTTTCATTTGCTTGAACTTCTTTGCGCTAACTTCGGCTTCTTTCGGCTTTTTGCTGCATGAAACTTTTCTCTTGTTCCTTTCAGCTACATTTCTAATCGTTTTTGCTTTTTTAGCTTCATATTTCCATACTTTTCAGCTGTTCTTTGCCCCTCGAAGCTTTTTGTTTTACAGTTTGTGTTCAGCAGCTTTCAGCAATCATTCAGCTAATTTTGGGTTCCACCTCAACTRTTTTAAAATTCAGTATTAACGGTTTAACATTTAAAATATTTCAGCTAAATTATAAGCATTCATGCTGCATTTTCACAGGAAATGCAGTTTCTCTAACCTTTTTGGAGTGTACCAGATCCAAGTAGCTGAAATAAAAACACAAAAGTAGCTTAAACTTGTGTGATGACAGATATTGATCAGGTCAGCTGATGACTGCAGAGTTGCTCTTTCCTCTGGGTTAAATGTGYAAATGTTGGGTCTTATTAAATAAAAATAATCAACACAACTGCTGTTTTAATAAAACAATTGGTCAGGAAATGAAGCAAAGCTCATCACATGATGTGAATTTGTTCATGCAGACGTGTGAAAAGAGAAGCACTAAAACGAAACAACTGGAGAATTAGCATTTTCTGCAAAAATGCAGCGTGAATTTTTAACGCTGAAAGATTTTTGCTGGGAAAGTTGTACAAAAATGTGCAATTTGTTATAAGATAGYCAAAAACCAGCAGAAAAAAGCTGATAGAAGCACAAAAATTACATTGGCAGAATAACTGAAAAGTAGAGCTGAAATGATAGAAAAAAGAATCTAAAATTAGCACAAAGTTAAAGCAAGACAAAGGCTGTAAAGTGTAGGAAAGGTTAAACTGCTTTAAAGGATGAAGACGGCTTCATTAATCTTCAATGAGGGGAAAAGTTGAATATCTCAAAGTGTAAATAGCTGAAATGTCCTGTAACAGCTGAACGTTTCGATATATGAATGCTTGAAATGGCTCAAATTGTGGACAGAAAGACGTGCTGAAAACGTACAGAGAGCTGGATGATCTCAGTGAATAAAAACAGGAAATGTGAGCAAACAATCTGACATAATGGTCAAATCCCACCATTTATCAGTTATTTTATCTCCTTTTTTTTAGAAGTTTTTTATTTTGAAACCTAAAGTTCTTGTTTTCCAGTCGGTTTATCTCCTGTGGTGAAGCTTCTCACAGATTAAAGTGTTGAGATAAAAGATTTGTGGGTTTTATTGGAGCTGAGGTGAGAAATGACACAGAAATAAACTTCCTGTTTCCTGCTGTGGCTTTGCTGCTTCAACTTCAGTCTGGTTCAAGTTTAACTCGTGAGTTTTTTGTCTAGTTTTTGAATTACTAATCATTTCTGAGCATGCCTTTGTGTCTGCGTTTATAACTCGGACAGATCTGCATTTTTATTTCCATAAATAAACTCAGTCAGTTCTTCTGCTGCATTAAATTACAAAGTTGTTTGAGTTTGTGATGGAAGACGTCCATCTGTCCATTCTGCCACTCTGAGCTGTTTTTAACACAGAAGCTGTTCTTACAGCACCCGTTCCCCCCGCCCTGATCCTGAGCTCTATGGAGTTTCTGTAACCCACCCCACATCTCTGAGTTGTATCATTGTGGTCTCAACAAAGGGGGCCTACAGTTCTCCGGCAGCACTAATGAAAAAAGTCCCTGCAGTTATTGAGCTGGAGCCCCTCTCTCCCACACACAAATGTAAAAAGTCGGCTTTGTTTGCTCGGGCAGAGCTCCAGCTCTAAAAGCCAGCAGGTCCCTGTCAGGTCCATTAAAGTCCAGCAGAGAGGAACCAGGACGTGTTTCTCTCAGAAGGGCAGGTTTGTGCCCGAGGAGTTTCTACTGTTCCGTCTTTAAAAGCTGCTCTGATCTGAAGACGGTCGGTTTTTAAGAAAAGGTTGAAATCTGCTGGCTGTGTTGATGAAAGACTTTATTGTCCTTGTTCAAAGTACGAAATATTCTCTGTTGTGTCTGAGTGAACGGTTTCTGCTCAGTTTAGTTTATTTTTTTCTGAAAGTCTGCCTCCTGACGCCTGCGGTCCAAAATGTTTTTATTAATTTGACGTCAATTAAATCAATGGATGGTTGTATTACGTCTCTGTCAGCGTCTTTGTTTGGTTCCAGATAAATTTAGTTTCTTGTTTAGCTGCTTTATCTGATGTTATCAGCAGGACCGGCTTCACAGGACTGGATCCTGAACCAGGAAGAAGGAAAACAAGGTTTCTGCAGGATTTTATCAGCTGGAATGTTTAGTTTTAGATCCCGCTGCATTAGACAATGTTTTAGTTTCATTTTGTGCTCAAMTAAAACCAGTAAATATTACAGAACAAACTGTAAAACGGATCTTTTAGTGCATTTGAGTGATTTCAGTTCTTGTTTTTTCTGAACATTAAAAGGCAGCTGCTGAAGCTGTAGTTCTGTTTATTGATGAAATAAAAGGATCTGATTTCTAGTTAAGCGTGTGCAGAAAGATCTGTGACCTGGTTCTGATTGTTTGTGTAACAAGTTATTCTTTAAAGAAGTGAGAATCACAAATAAGAAATGATCCCAATGATTTAAGATTTCTGGTTTTTCTGCACCCCTCCCTCAGGCGCTCCAGTTTTTATTCCCCTCTCAGAAACCAAATCCTGTTTGACTTTATGACCCTGGTTCCTTCAGCTGGAACAGTTTGTTTGTAGCCCTCTTCAGGTGGAGGTCCTGTGTTTTCAGTAATGTGTGGATAAATCTGCAGAGGAGACTGATAATGATGGTTTAATATTTGTTTTGTTTTTCACCGCAGCTACAAGGTGTCAAAACCAAAACTGACCCAAACCCTGGACCACCACACGACCACTTTCAGGTCTCAGAAAGTCAAGAGGCCCAAACCTCTAACAACAACAACACCCTYAAAGGCGGTCAGACCCACAGAGCCCCCCTTCATCGGGGACTCTTACATGGTTGATGTCGTCCCACCAAAAACTGTAAGTTTTCGTTTTTATTTAAATCAGAACATTCTGTCAAACTGTAAATTAGATTTTTATTTAATTTTAGCCTGCTGTATTTGAGTTATTAGATTAGTTTTGTTCCATCTGTTCATCAGAATATTACGGTTTGATTTGATATGTAATCCTTACGAAGCAGAGTTCTTGGCCTATTTTTGTGCATGACTTGCAAAACTGCGTTCTGCACTCAGATCTGTACTCGGACAATAAACGGCATGACTCGGCTGAGGAAGTTGAAAAAGTCACGAAACATTCAGGAGACTCAAACGTGTAATTCTGACAGCTCAGTCCAGTCAGACAAGCTGTTTAGGCAGGGCCGTGCAGAGACCACTGAAGGGGCAGGTGCTCAAAGTAAAAAATAAAAGAAGGGGGGCACATAACGGGTAGGGGTGCAACGATACAGAAATTCAGGGTTCAGTTTGATACTTTAGTCTCTCGGTTCATGATTATTTTGATACAAAGAGAAATGTCCATGCCCTTCTTAACTTGCAATTTATTGAAATTTAATTATGAAAAAAAAATTACCTCAAAAGTACATTTGTTTTTAAAATGAAATGTTGTTGAAACAGCAGGTTTCTCAGTGGATCTGTGCTCAGCAATGCAGCCTAGGTGGAGTAGTCGAACACAGATCCACTGATCCTTCAACACGGAGCATCTTCAGACAAGTTGATAAAATAAATTTTAAAAATCTGTGTTGTTCCATACATGGTGTTTATTGAACATAAAGCACTAGATTGAACGGTTTCATACAGATACATGGATTGTTGCACCTCTAATAAATGAATTCCAGGGCGGTRTTGGCAAGAATCTCACACAGCTTTTAGTTAAATTAGTGATGATGATGATACAAAATATTTAGCATTTGTTGTGATCAGAATTTCTTTTTGCAGCAATTAATTTGTAAGTTTCTGTGCAGCTGTATAGTCAAACCCCTCTATAAAACTAAAATGGATCACTCTGAAAGCTGGATGGGGGGCGGGGTTTAAAGAGACGGCCTCAAAATGAGTTGATCTGAAACACACCCCAAAAACTGGGTGAAAGAGGGGCTTGTGGAGTTACAATAAGCAAAGCATTGCAGTTCCACTTTATGTAAACTCTTAACTGAATGATTAACTATGAAAAGGGGATTTAAAAGCATCATATGTCTCCTTGAGGCAATCTCTAAGGGAAAAAACTTCTTTATTTGAGTTCTGATTTTCTCCCCTCAGGTTTGTTTTTCTCAGGCTTAGYTGAGAAGATGCTTCTTAAGTTAATGTTTTACAGACCTGCAGATCTGCTTTATTACACTTCACTCAGGGTCATGTTAGCAGGATGAAGCTTTATGAAGTCTGAGCAACCAGTGTTGATAAAATGATACTAAAGAGGCAATAATAATAAAAATAAAAAAACTGAAACTTCTTAAAGGAATTGAGACATTTTTATTTTTGTGAATGAATGTGATTTAAAGCACTGATAAGTTTGTATAAATTGATTTAACCTGTATTAGCTGTAAAGTGCTGAGTGAGTAGACCAGGACACAGACTGTAAAGCACTTTGAGTGTCCTGGTTAGATAGAAAGGTGTTATAAAATACACTCCATTAACCGTTGCTTGAAAGTTACTTTGGTTAATAATTTAACTTTAATTGGTGTCAATTTCTTTGTTGGTGTTCTGATTAATGTTAAAYCTCAGTCACAGGTTTTTACACTGAAACTCCATCTTTAATGATTAAACTTGAAGTTCGTGTAAACCAGATGTTCGTGTCGACGCTGCGTTTTATGATCTGGTTTATTATTGGAGTTTTATAATGGGCTTGGTGTATTTACTGGGCTGAGTTCCAGTTAAATGTTTAACTTTAAAATGACTTGTGGGGTGTGAAGATCTCACAGAACATTGTTTTTTTTTTTTGTTTTTAACTGAGACTTGGACAGATCACTGAACTCCAGTAGTTCGTTGGAGCTTCATGAAAGTTTTTGTTAAGTAAATTGAGCGGAAAATGGAGGAAGAACTTAAAGCAACAGTCGTGGCAGAGAAACCATCCATCCTGAACTAAAGTTCTGAATATGTCCTGATGCAAATGTTCAGAGGTAAACTGTTAGAAAGGACCTTTGTAGACTGAAGTTCTCTGAATTTTTCTGTTCCTCAAAACCAGTTCCTGATTTTTAAAAGATCAACAATAAACATTACCGGCTCTTTAAACCAACCAGGTTTTCTAATTCTACAACTAGATAGAAAACTGTCCAAAAAATTTTAAATGTTGAAAATCTATATCAGGACTATTMMACTAAATTGCTCCGGGGGCCACAGTTGATGCAGGCAGGGTTCCCACGGGTCCTTGAAATCCTTGTAAGTTTGTGAATTTGAAAAAATTATTTCAAGGCCCTGGAAAGTTTGTGAAAACAGCCAAAAATTACTCTTGTCCTTGAAAATTGTTATGGCAATATTTATTTAACAAAGACAGAAATACGTGGTCCAAGAATGAAGGTACTCTGTGGGACGATCAGCTGAGTTTTATTGCAACAACAGGAAACACAGAACAATCTGCCCTGTCTCTGTGCCTCTATTTCTCTCTGTCACTGTCTCTCCACACTACTCACTGTGTCTCGAGAGGTCATATATATATATATA
>NW_013952821.1:306662-308484 GCF_001266775.1 Austrofundulus limnaeus
CCAGAAAGGTCCCCGGACCGGGATTTGAACCGGTGACCTTCTTGCTGAGAGGCATCAGCTCTACCAACTGAGCCACCGTGCCGCCTAGTTTCAATTTAGTGAAATTCATTTTCAAACATTCAATTTCAAATTATGCACATTCAGATTCAATCTGAGCAATTCAGATTCAGATTCCTGCTGGAACAAGATTTATCCCAWACTTCACTGATGGTTCACTTCTCATAAAAGGGTCATTTCAGATCTCCGATCTGGAAAAGTAGAATAAAACAGGAAGCAGTGTTTTTATTCAAAAAAWTTTTTTACAGATTTTCCACAAATTTCTCAAATTTCTGTTTTTTTATGTTCTGCTTTTAGCCTTTAGCTAACCTTTAGCTACTTTTGCTCAACTTCAGTAAAGCAGTTTCTTTGCTGTTTTTATWTAAAATATAATTTATTTTTGTTGCGACTCAGTTAAATACGTTCATCAGAATTTCTCAAACCCAGAATGTTGACGTGTTTATGGGAATGTGGTTCTGTGGGATTTCTCTGAAACCAGATGTTTTAATAATTTTTAGTTATGATGTTGAACCACAGACACGTTAATTTGTGGGCGGATGCTCGCAAACATCTGAGTGATGCAACAAATAAAAAGTCCCACCCAGATAAATTTTTTTTTTGTCCCCTCCAGCTCTGGTGGAAACTCTGTCCGTCCTCAACTCCTCGGCCAACTGGCAGATGTTGGACGACTGGGCRTCTCAGAGGAACGGGTCGGACTGCAGCCGCTGCGCCGTGGTGGGAAACGGGGGGATCCTGAAGGGCTCCAAGAAAGGGAAGGAGATCGACGGCCACCACTACGTCTTCAGGCAAGGTTCTGGTCCGGTTCTGATCCGGTCCTGCAAGAGGAAAACCTTTTTAAGCACAAACGTCTCACTAGCTGCAGACATTTTCCTTATGAAAACGGAAAAAAACTGCAGCTTTTTGTATAATTTSACATCCAATCAGGTGTTTCTATAATGTAACAAGTTTGTTCGAATCCTCAGGACCAACGGAGCCGTCATTAAAGGCTTCGAGGAGGATGTGGGGTCTCGGACCACCCACTACACCTTCTCCACAAACACCCTGATGAACTCCATGAGGAGCTACGCGGGCGCAGGGTACCAAGGCCCGCCAGTGTCTCCGGTGAGGACAGAGACCGCCCGTCCRTCCGTCCCCCCGCCCCACCGGCTGAAACAAAGCTGCGCTCTCATGGCGTTCTGCTACTCCCACAGGAAACCCGATACATCTTCCTGCCGGACCACGACCGGGACTACCTGCTGATGAAGGCAGCGGCGACACACACTCTGGTGGAGCGAGGACGGGAGCGCGCCAAAGAGTAAGACCCTGAACCCTGGATCTCTGACGGTTCTGACACATTTTATATGTTTTTATTTAAAACCTCTGTAGACGTTTAGTAAAGTGGCTCCCAGAGGGGCTTTGGAGACTCTTCCTCTCACAGTGATGAGCAGGAACTCCTCCGAGCTCTCGTTTTATGGAACAGGTCACCCGGTTCTACCTGGGTGGGGTCCAGGTCTTGAGCTGTTCCGGCACCGTCAGCTTGCAGACGTGAGGTTTACAGCAGCAGGAGGTTAAACATCTGTTAAACATCAGCCGGCTGGGAGCCTCCACCCAGAGTCCGGGAACGTTTTATTATGGGTTCTGCTCACAGTCTGTTAGAAGAACTGCAGCAGCTGGGAGACGAGAGCTGCTGTCAACATTTCAACACAAACTGCTTTTACAGCTGGTAAAATAAGTATTGAACACGTCAACATTTTTCTCAGTAAATATATTACTAGAGGTGCTAATG
>NW_013952821.1:310318-312789 GCF_001266775.1 Austrofundulus limnaeus
TTTTTTTCTTTTTTTTTTAATAGAGTAGTTTCGCATTAGCTGTGATCTATAATGACACTTGTTTACAGTCTGCTGCTGCTCAGCATCATCCGCTAAATGACGACAAAAGTTGGGAGAAAGCAGCAACGTCCACTTTGGGTATTCTTTAAATATGACCGTGAAAAATCAAAGCAAGTGTTCTGTAGTGGAAACAGGTGATAAAACAGGTGGAAAACTTCTGAAGGGAAAAWCTGCATGAATCAAACTCACACAAGATGCTAACTGTGACTATCTTAACACGCTAACTTCTCTCAGTAGCTCCTGTGAAAAACAAACAAGTAGCACCAGGTTGGAGACAACTATTATCATCGTCCTAAAATAATCACCAAGTTTTTACTTGGCAAAATTGAGTTACGCAATTATTTTACTAAGGTGTTGCTATAGTGGACTGCTTTAACTAGTGACCAAATAACTGTTGGTTAGTTAACTCACAAGAACATCACAAGCTGGAGGATGCATTGGCAAATATGTTTATTCAAACTATAAAAAACTAATACTAAAACTAATAGAAACTAAACTCAAACTAAGCATTAAAAATGCAGTAATGACTAATAAAAACTGGCAAATCCACTGTAAAAACTAATTAAAACTGAATTAAAAGAATAAAAGTCACAACGAAATAAAACTAAACTAAAATGAAAAATCCAAAACTATTCTAACTTTGGTGCAGAGCCTCATGGATCTAAAACAGAGTTTGTTGCTGTTCAGATGTTACTGATGACAACCTTCAGTCTGGACCTCGGATCTAAATTAAACTAATCTAAAAATATTTCATTTCTTCACCTCAGACTCGTCTCTGAGCTCAGAAGTGATTTTCAGAACCAGATGTGTCACTGCCGGCCCGAAACATGAACATTTCTTTGTTTTTTGTTTTTTTTTGTTCCATTTTTAGTTTTTTTAATTATTCATTTTCTGTCGTTTTAATAATCTGATGTCTGAAATTATCAGATTAGTTTGTGCATTATCCCTAAATAATCYTTTTTTTATTCTGACGGACTAAGTCCTTTGCAGAACTCATGTTACTGAGCTGCTGCCAATTAATCTAATTAGTTGTTTTTCCACGGATGTAATTAGGTCTTTATTTAGATGATGCATCCGTCAGGCCTGGTTTGAAGCTCATTGCTGACATCAACCTAAAAATAACAAAATGTTAAAATAGAATTTTCTGCTTCAGCCTGTTTATTTACGTTTCAGTTTTTCATAACTGAAGTTTTTATTTTTACGCTGGTGYGTCCTGAATTTAGCGGTTTTAGCAGCTAAAATGTTTGTCACTTTAGTCAAAATGATTCTGTAAAGAGGAAACTGGTGTTTAAAAGTTTTGGTTTTATTTTATTTATTTATGTGGTAACAGAAGGTTGAGTTGTGGCTGAGCTGAGGCGTTGGTTCCAATCAGATGCAGGTTTTCTCTCCAGAAAGAGCCACAGGTTAAAMCTCAAACCGTCTTCACACATCCTGCTTTAACACTTCAGTTTTGATCTTTTTACTTCTACAGTCCCACGAGGTACTTTGGGAAGAACGTCACGGCAGAGAAGTTGAAGATGTACCACCCAGATTTCATCCGTTACCTCAGAAACAGGTGATGAATCTTCGGAGGCAGCGAGGAGCCGAAGGCTGCAAAAACTGAAACCGACCGAGCTTTTTTTTTTTTTTTTCCAGATTCCTTCGATCCAATGCTCTGAAAACCAGGTACAGGGACATCTACCGCCCGTCGACTGGTGCCTCCATGCTGCTGGCTGCTCTGCACACCTGTGACCAGGTAGGAGTCGGGCCTGTCAATCAACCACTGGACGCGTCTGAACTTGCAGGACGGCGTCAGTCGTTCCTCACGGAAGTAGTTTTGACTTTTCTAAACAGTTCTGCCTGACTTAACCCTTCAGCTGCAGTAAAACCTGTTTTCTACTTGTGTTCTGAGAATCAACAAGTAAAATCATGACCTGAAATATTTCTTAATGCTGCCAAAGAATTCAGCTGTTTCTTCTTTAGTAGCCGACAGAGCTGTAGTTCTCAAGATCGCTTAAATTTTTTAAAATTCTTTTCTCTTGTAGCCAAATATCAAAGTATGTGGATAAAAACTGCTACTGAGCCCCTAAAGGGACATTGGATGGGAAAAAAAAAACCTCTCGTTCCCACCAGTTAGTATCTCCGCCAGTTAGTATCTCGTGCGCGCCAGTTAGTATCTTGTGCGCGCCAGTTAGTATCTCGTGCACGCCAAGTTAGAGTCTCGTACGCGCCAAGTTAGAGTCTCGTGCGCGCCAAGTTAGAGTCTCGTGCGCGCCAGTGTCTCGTGCGCACGAGATACCTCACAGGATCCGGGAACCGTGGGTGGAAAGGCTCTGAGACTTGTCACCAAGCTGCGGCACCCATTGGAGAACAAGCAACGCAGCACTGTTTGTATTTCAGGCCGAATTGGGAATAAAGCTCAATAATGTCAC
>NW_013952821.1:313876-324341 GCF_001266775.1 Austrofundulus limnaeus
AAGTTAGTGTCTCGTGCGCGCCAAGTTAGTGTCTCGTGCGCGCCAAGTTAGTGTCTCGTGCGCGCCAAGTTAGTGTCTCGTGCGCGCCAAGTTAGAGTCTCGTGCGCGCCAAGTTAGAGTCTCGTGCGCGCCAAGTTAGAGTCTCGTGCGCACGAGATACCTCACAGGATCCGGGAACCGTGGGTGGAAAGGCTCTGAGACTTGTCACCAAGCTGCGGCACCCATTGGAGAACAAGCAACGCAGCACTGTTTGTATTTCAGGCCGAATTGGGAATAAAGCTCAATAATGTCACAATTCCTTTTCAGTAAACACAGCTTGTCCAAAACGATCTGAAAAATCCTGTGAGGTATCTCGTACGCACGACTTACTAACTGGTGGGAAAGAGGTTTTTTTTTTTTTTTTTTCCATCCAATGTCCCTTTAGAGACTCTGWAAACTGCCGGTCCAGTTTGTGACTTAATTTTTTTCTCTTCGGCTGCTGAAGGTGAGCGCGTACGGCTTCATGACGCCCGACTACAAAAACTACTCTGACCACTACTTTGACATCTCCTACCACCGGGTGGGCTTCTTCATCAACCACGACCTGCGCATGGAGATGAACCTGTGGCAGCAGCTGCACAAGGCGGGACTCCTGCAGCTCTACATGCACCAATAACGCTTCAGCTTCCTGCTCCAGGAGATGAGCCGAAACATCACCAAAACGCCTTCAAACTAAAAAAATGAGATTTTCCTTTCGTAAAGGAAAAGTTTTTTTTTTATGACAGCAGCTGTGATTGTTTACAATGGAAATTTTAAGTTTATTTATCCAGTATTTTTGGTGTAACACTAAAAAATTATTTATTTTTGGTATTTGGGGGTTTCTGTGAATCAGGGGAGAATGCTTTATTATTAATCCTCAGAGGATGAACCATGTTGGCTTCTAATTCTCTGAAATTCACTTTGTTGCTAAATGAAATTTATGGCTTCTAGTTTTTTGTATTTTTACAACTTTTTATTTAAACAAAACTAAAAACGTTATTCCCTTCAGTCCATCTATTTTCAGTGAAGGGGGAAAAAACGGGCACAATTTAAACCAAAAACTGTAAATATAAAACATTATTTTTGAGCTGAAATTAAAATTTGAGCTCTCTGTTTGAARCATCAACCAAATCACTCGGCTGCAGCAGGTTATATTCAGTTTTTTTTCTAATGTGAGAACTCCAGCTTCAAACTTAATTCATGTTCATGTCGAAGGATGTCTTTACAGATTTTACTTTAATGGTTTGTCGCCGACCGGAGTGCCTTAATGTGAGCCAGGAGTCCTGATTCCCGCAGAAACAAAGTTTGGACTCGTCTGTTTGCAGCTGCAGCTCGTCTCTGTGGGACGTCCGTCAGAATTATGCATTTTTTTTTCTGCATAGATAAAACACCATGTAAGACCAAACAACAAATAAATCAGGGATTTTGTTATCAATGATTTCTGCGAAGGGAACCTTTCACTCTGCACTTTCATATTTTACATAAAGAAAACTGATTTCTCCATTTGGTTTTTGTGATTTATTTTTTTAAGTGACAAAACGATGCATTTTAAACTAAAATCTGAGCATTTCTTTATAACAATCTGACATTAAATGAGTTTAATGATCTAAATCAGGATAAGTGAAAATATTTGGAATGCAGCCCGGCTCTGCTGCAGCGCTGAACCAATTAAATTTGATCTGAGGTGTTTCTGTCAGATCTGTTGTCTGTTTGCACAAACTGTTAAATATTTCCAGCTAATAGAGATTTAATTTTMCATCTGTTCCACACGGAGGTGAATAAAAACACTAAATTCTAAATTAAAGTCAGGAAATCTCAAACTGTTTCAGATTTTTCTGATCCAGTAATTTATTTTTGCTTCCTTTAGGGAAAAAAATCAAGTTTTTTGACATCAGTTTATGTTCAAAGTAAATTTTTCGAAGGTGTAAAGTAGAAATTTTGGTTTATCTATGCTTATTTTTTTTAGCCAACTTCTACTCTTTGCGTTTTTGCGTAAAGTTGTTACTCATTTCAATAAAACTATCCAGGTTTATCACACCTCCCAGATAATGAATTTAACTGGTTGGATAAGAAATATAAATGTATGCAATTTTCCATCACATCTTCACACGACCCACATTTCACGCTCCAGCAGGACATGTCAGATGTACGTGGCCTGTATGAAGACGAGCTGCATATGCAGCTGAAACCGACGACTGTATCCCAAAGTTTACATTTTAATATGATTTTTATGATCTTTAGGAAAATGTTTTGGAGGAGGTCACCTCCCAATAAATGTCATTTCAATACTTTTAATATTTAAGTACAATAAATGCCAAATATTTATTTTTAATATTCTTAAAGAAGACTTAAACTTTCACCAAAGTTATTTTATGATAAGATATTCGTACTTTAACTCAAGTAGCCTATCACTGAAATACTTTATACAATGCATTTTTGACCCATTTGAAGCTCTTCTGTCAGATGATCGCTGCTGCCATCCAGTGGTGAAAACAAGTTACTGCAGCACACAGGAGATGCTTTTTCTCCTCAGCCCCCTCAGGACCACCAGTGGAGACAGATGGTCTTCCTTTCTGAGTCTGTTTCCTCTGCAGATTCATCCTGTTCAGATTGTGCTTTGTTTTTACAAAATCCTGCTAAAGACGGTGTTTCAACTGGTCATCTGGATCTGCGTTTATATTTCACCGAGTTTCTATTTTTTTTTATAAACATTAAGTAGTTTTTATTTCCTGATTTTTCAACAACACATAAAACATGAATTAAATGATGCCAGTCTTTGTTTTGCTGATGGTTTTTTTTGGGGGGTGGGGTGTAAATCCTTTCAGCACATGTAGCTCCTGACACGCACACACACACACACACTAATGAACAACAGCTCAGATTGTTCTCATTCTCATCTTCTGATGTAAAAACAGGTTTCTATTATTCTCATGTGGGAATAATTGCTGCATAAATATATATATATATATTTCTGTCTGTGAAACATTTGATGCTGACCGGGTTTGGGCCAGCAGCAGGTTCTCTGGCTGCACAGATGGTGTTCAGTGATGAAGAGGTTCTGTTCCGCCTCACAGCAGGAAACACAATCTGTCCATGAAGAAGACGTTAGGAGTTTTCACCTGCAGTCTGCAGAACTGGACTGAGTTCTGTTAAATGTGTGAGAAGGAAACCGGAYCTCACTGCCAACAGAACAAACAGCTCGGTTCTGTTTGTGTCGCCTGCCCCGATCCACATCCCTCAGCAGAACCGCTCTGTTCTGTTGATCCGTGCTTTCAGTCTGCAGCTGAAAATGTTCAGTTCAGTGTGTTTATCCAGCACCAAGTCACAACAGACRGTGTCGGAGCATTGTTCATAAAAACATCTGAGGAAGGAAGCAGATCGAGTTAAATCACTTCATCASTCTCYCATCCTGARCAGCTCATYGGTGACAGTGGAGAGAAAAAACTCCCTTTTAACAGGAAGAAACCTCCAGCAGAACCATCTGCTTCGACCAGCTGGGTTTGGGAGGGCAGGAATGAGACAAACATAAAAACTGTTCCAGGTGTGTTTTCCTCAGGAAGAGAGACAAAGAAAACAGTCATAAAACTGCTCACAATAATCGGAAAAGTAAAAGTACTTTTACACACACTTCAAAAATTAAACTGCTTTACCCACTTAGCTCAAAATAGTAGAACCATTTGGCTTAACTTGGTTAAATAAAGTCAACAATTATTGTTTTAGTGTCATAAAAACTTGAGTTCTGTCATATTAAAATTTGTAGAATGTAACAAGGTGTGAAATTTTAAAAGAAAGTATCAATTTTATGCTTTGAATGTAAAAAAATAAAACTTAAGATTTAAACAAATACAAAAAAAATACTTTTGTACTTTGTATGTAAGAAGTAATATTTTAAATTCTAGTCTGAATTTGACAGGGAGCCAGTGGAGAGAAGCTAAAACTGGAGAAATATCATCCCTCCTTCCAACTCTCAGAATGCTAGCAGCAACATTTTGGATCAACTGAAGACTTCTTAAAGTTTTTTGGACCCAGATAATAAAGAATTACAGTAATCCAGTCTAGACGTGATAAACGCATGGATCAGTTTTTCTGCATCATTTCGGATTGAAAAAAAAAAGGCTCCTAAACTTATAGAATAAACTTAAATATCTGTTTCTGTTTCCATCAAAAATAAGTCAAAAGTTTACAGCTTTATTAACATGAACATGTTTTATAATTTCTCAGTTTTAAGTTTAAGAGAAACATGATGGCTGAATCTGCATACAAAAAGATCACAAATATAAAAGGAATAAACACAAATATCACTATTAAAAACAATCCACATATAAACAGTTTATATTACAAAAGAATAAATATCACGAGGCTAATAACCTTTTAACAACTAACCTTCGACAAGAAGAATTTGGTAATAATTTCTCACATCCAGCTTGTAATTTTATTTCTTTCAAATTAGATGTAAATAAAAAATGATATACATGATCACAGATAAAATAACAGCGAAAAGTCTCTATGTTTTAGAAACTAAAGAATCAACCTTTGTTCTATAGAAAATCTTTAAATAAACAGCAGGAGCAGAATCTGTAGTTATCCAGCTCAAAGATGCTGGCGCTACACGAAGACGCTCTATATTCTATATAGTTTCTAACTTTACTCGTTAGAAAATCCTGAAAATCTGCAGTTGTTAAGACACAGAGCTGATTTGTAAATTTACACACAAATAGGGCTGCCATGATTAGTCGATTAGTCGTTTTTTTTTTGTTTTTTTACTTTGTTTTTCTCCAAACTGCTTTGACACCTTCCGCTGCCACATCTGCCTTTCTGTCCTTGACACACATGCACAGTAGTGGTAACTGGGGTAGGCCGACAGGCTCTGGTATCATGACTAACCAGCAACGGAGCTCAAAATTACGGGATCATTTTAAGAACATGAAAGAGAAACCTGTGCAATCCTATATCTGCAAGGCAGAACTTGCCTTCCACTGCAATTATTTTTAGTTAGCATTTAGCTAAAATCAAACGATGTTTATATAATAGCAGCTGCATTCTGGCACGATAAGCTGTGTGTTTTATATTAAATTAATGTATGATCCGATTAGTCAACTAATCGAAAAAATAATCAGTGATTAGTCGACTATAAAAATAATCATTTGTYGCAGCCCTACACACAAATAGGCTCCAAATTTGAAAAGTTACTATTTGGATGTTTTATTTACAGCTGCTCTGTGTGGGTTTTCATGTGGCTCTTCAGGTTCGCCTGCTGCATGAATCCTCCACCACAAACAGCGCAGCAGAACAGTTTCTCCCCCGTGTGGATGACTGCGTGTCTTTTCAGAGCGGAGTTCTTGGTAAAGGTTTTACCGCAAACATCACAACCAAACGGCTTCTCTCCGGTGTGGACTCTCATGTGGCTCTTCAGAATTCCCGGACCTGTAAATCTTTCATCACAAACATCACAAGCGAAGGGTTTCTCCCCCGTGTGAAGCTTCATGTGTCTTTTACAATGTGAGTTACAACTAAACGTTTTACCACACTGGTCACAGCTAAAGGGCTTCTCTCCTGTGTGAACCCTTGTGTGTCTCTTTAAATTACACTGTAGTCTGAATTTTCTTCCGCAAGCACCACAGGAAAAAGGTTTTTCTCCWGTGTGAACTCTTACRTGCTCCTGAAAATGGGTTTTATGGCTGAATTCTTTGCCACAAACCTCACAACCAAACGGCCTCTCTCCTGTGTGGACTCTCATGTGTGTATGAAAATGGACCTTCCTGGTAAACTTCCTGCCACAAACGTCACAAACAAATGGTCTTTCCCCTGTGTGGACTTTCATGTGTGCCTGCAGAATCCCCTGATTCCTGAATCGGTCACCACAGAAGTCACAGATGAACGGTTTCTCTCCCGTGTGAATCCTTTTGTGGTTTCGTAAGTTTCCCCGCTGCGTGAATCTTTTACCGCAATCATCACATTTGTACGGTCTCTCCCCGGTGTGGATTCTCCTGTGCGTGCTAAGATTTGTCCTTTGGTTAAAATTTTGTCCGCAGACATCACAAATGAAGGTTTTGTTCTTCTTCTTCTTCTTGCCTTCTGTGCGAGAATCGTCGTCTTCCTGCTCGCGTTTTGTTTTCTCCAAACTGGAGGAATGGCATTTCATGTGGCGGTGAAGGGACTGTTTGTAACAATATTGTTTATCACACTCGAAGCAGCTGAAGATCGCCTTGGCAACGTCACGTCCCTCACTGCTGTTTACGTCCGACTTGGCTTTGTCAATTTCACCTCTAAAATCTGACAGAGGTTCCTGCCCAAAATCATCTTCATCAGTGACTTCCGTCTCAGAGGAGTCTGAAACCTTTTCATCAGTATTCATCTGAAAGTAAGACGATGGATCGTGGTTCCAGTCTGGTTCTGGCCCTCCRCAGTCCTCTTCATCGGTTTCTGTTTTGACTGGCTGAATCGAGCTGCTGCATGGAGGTTCTTCCTGTGTGCTGCCTTCAGTTTGGCTCTGGAAATGTAAATACCGGTGCTCCTCCTCGTCATCTTCATTCTTCACAATAACAGTCAGAGGAAACTTCTCCTGATGAGCAACGGCCTCCTCTTCCTCCTGACTGCTCCAGACTTCCTCCTCTTCCTCCTTTATGCGGAGGAGCTCTGGGTGCTGCTGGTCCGGATTWGAGCTCCACTCTGGAGGAGCCTCTTCTTTAATCACCGACAGCTGCTGAACATCTGCAGGTTGGACAGGAACAGAAGTTTTAGATAAATAGAGAATTAAACAACTCTGAGTTTAACATTGACTCTGTCTACTTTTAAGACTGAAAACTTTCCTTTCTGATAAATCCTACACTTAGGTTTCCTGAGTTATTCCTCAGTTCTGCTGCTATAGGCTCAGACTACTGGAGCACAAGCTGCTGTCTTTAGTCTCTCTTCTCTACATGTTTGCTTTAATTACTTCTATCAATAAAGTGTTTTCTTTGTCTCTCTTCCTGAAGAAAACACACCAGGACCAGTTCTTCTGTGTTTACCTGTGTCTCTTTCCTGTCCCTCAACCAGCTGGTCGAGGCAGATGGTCTCCTGTCCTGAGCCTGGTTCTGCTGGAGGTTTCTTCCTGATTAGCAGGGAGTTTTTCCTCTCCACTGTTTGCTCAGGATAGGAGACTGTGATGAAGTGATTCAAGACAATCTGCTGGCTTCCTCAGATTGATTGTTTTTCGTGTGTGTGTGTGTGTGTGTGTGTACATAGTGGCTGAGACAATGTTTGCTGTGATTTGGTGCTATATAAATAAACCAAATTGAGTGTTTTCCTCTTTGTTTTGTTGGCAGTGTGCTTCGGGTCATTGCCCKGCTGCTTGATCAAATTCCTCCCGATTAGTTTGGATGCATTTCTCCATGATTTGGCAGATGAAATGTTCCCGTACACTTCGGAATTCATTCTGCTGAATTGTCTGCCAGCTCATAGAGAAATGCATCCAAACTAATCAGTTTGTAAGAAAATTCGTAATCAATAAACTGAAGTCAATATTAAAAACACCATTGTTAAATAAAATGATTTGTAGAAGGAATCAAACCGTACAACACCAGAATTCTGGGTCTGAGTGAGGTTTATTGTCACTCAAGCTGACAGGAAACCAACACTGGCGAAAAACCAGGAAGTTCATGTATTTATACATCTTCTTCAATGCCTGTGTTCGCCCCCTACTGACCTACGGCTGAATCACAGGCATTCATACAAAATTCTCACCTACTGTTCTCATAACGGTTAAATATGTGCTGTTATAGATATTTCTGACATGTAACTAATCTATATCAATCAAAACATAATAGATTAAACATTGTCAACATTACAAAAAAGGAAAACCTAAGAATATAGTGTTGTGCTTTTAACATCAGTACTAAACTCTAATAACTTTAAATTTCTTCAAGTTGGAATTTGATCACGCAGCAGGACAAACAAACAGGACCTGAACTCTTGTCTCATGCTCATCTTTTGATCTTAAACCCAAATGTTTTCAGTTCACAACAAAAACAAAGAAATTTGATTTCCAATACTTTTGCAGGGAACTGTACATGTGAAGCTCTGACTGCCAGGCAATAATAAAATATCTTTCTATAAATATATATATATCTCTACACACACAATCATTTCCTTTATTTACTGTCTAAATTTTTCATATAAAACTGTAATTTAAATTAGATCAAAGATCTCTGGAGTTCACTGATTTAATAAGCAGAACTGAACACAGCTGCACAACAGAACTCTGGTTCTGGTGATTTTATTTGTTTTGTTTTTCATTAAATGTGGATTTGTTAAAAAATGATCTGAATGTAATATAACTATATATGTATGTTATACATGTTGTACATATGTAACTTTCGTGACGGACTCTGTCTTTCTGCCCTTTGCTCTGTGGTTATTTGTATAAACGAACTACAGTGAAGTAAACAWGTTCGGTCCATTATTATCGAACCGATCCAAATGAAGTGTGTAAGAAAAAATATTTTTAGCTCTGCTGTGCGCTAACCTAACAATTGTCCGTTTTGTTCTGACTGTAGACAAACTCATTAAATGTGATTTTTCTTACCATCTGATCGGTTCAGAACCACATCCTCCTGCTGATGGACACCGAATGCTTTCATCTCCATTTTCTTCTCTAAAAACAGACTTTCAGTCTTGTTCTGATCCAGTTCGGTCATGTCTGTGACGTTAAAATGAACGTTTTGGATAAACTGAACCTGAGCAGAACCGATCACCTCACGTCTGTCAGACTGGAAAGATCCATGGATCTGATTTAGGATCTGGATAGTACAGTGTGGACAAGACACACCCCAGATACGCTTTTTTTTTAACGCGTTGACGTTTTTAGATTTTTTTTTGATCAGGCATCTACACAAACACCTTTCTTCTATTTATATTAGCCGTGTCTGAAATGTTGCTGTTGTATCAAATTGTGTTCCCTATCAGCTTTGCTCTCRTGACGATACAAGAGAGTTTTTATTTTTAATGCAGTTTCGAACAAATACGACGAATAAATCAAAACAATGCAAATAATTTCAAATAATGTTGTGAGTTTAATGTGTTAAAATAATTTAAAATGGGGTTTAACACAGTTGGAAATTAATTTACACGCATCAAGCTCTGTCCATCAGCTGGAGCATGTTGTACCAGGTAAAAATAATCCCAGATTTACTGAGAAGTTTTTCTACAGCCAGGACTACAAATACTAATTTAAACTGTGGTTTGGTTTGAGAACCACAGACATCAATGTTAAGGTAAAGGAAATAAAATAAAATGATTTGAAGTAGAAAAACACAATTTAAAGTTTGCAAAATGTAACTAGAAATGTTTAAAAAAAACAAAAGTGTAAATAAACACAAAAAAGAAACATTAAATTCTTTGTAACTTTGTGTTTTTTTATTTCTCTCAAGTTTCAGTTTAAGCTTTAGAGTGGTTAAAAAGTATAAAAATTTCTGATCAAAGATAAGTAAAATGCATAATAAACAAAATTTCTTCTATGGTTACCGATAACTTAGGTGTCGCATGGGGTGCCTGTTCAAAACTCTGAAACTGGGTTATTAAATTGTTACTTGAGCGATCTAAAGCTTTCCGTGTCCTTGTTCAGGTGAAAATATCTCAACACTATTTGACATCCATGGATCCAGAATGACAGAAATGTCCCCGGCTGCAGTGAGAGGTGATCGGTGTGAATCGACTCATTCGGCCCAGTTGAGTTGAGGACGAGCGCCGCCTGTTTTTAAAAGAAACATCATGAACGAAGTGGGTTATCTCCATCAGAACAAGACCGAAGGTTTTATTTTAGAGAGGAAATTGGAGATGAAATATCTCGGTGTCCATCAGCAGGAGGATGTTGTTCTAAACCAAACAGCTGGTAAGAAAAATCACAGATTTAATTAGTTCTTACAACCTGGACAATACGGCTAGCTGTTAGCTTAGCATATCGCTGCTAATAAATTTCTCCTAAGAATAGACTTTTTAGGTTTGCCTGAATTGGATTTTAAAAGGATTTGTTTCTAATATTATATGCTGAAAAGGCGAAACTGTGTGAGAGTTCAGTGCAGCACCCGGAAAGTTTTAAAACGCACAGAGAACAGCTAAATGCTAGCTTAGCATAGCACTGCTAACAGCAGTATTTATATCATTCAGACATCCTCCTACAGAGTACACAGAACGAAATTAAGTAAAGTCAGATTTCTGGGATCACACAGATTAAAACTGGTCACCACTTATAAGTTTTAAAAATAAACTAACAGATCCAGAATTAATAAGTTCAAGTTAATTTATCAAAACTTTACACAAAAATCTGTTCWGTTTTCATTGAAGTCAGTTTGTATGTTATTTTTCACAATTATGTACTCTGATTATTGCTTATAGATTAAAAAAACACTCAAATGTCTATGGGTCAGGTATTCTAACATGTTAGAATAAAAAAAGAGACAGATCCAAAATA
>NW_013952821.1:325857-327516 GCF_001266775.1 Austrofundulus limnaeus
CAAGTAAACCTGACGAGAGCTGAGGAACCCCAAACTGCAGGGAAAACATTTAGTTGTAGTTTTTGTAGTAAAACGTTTAAAGGATGTGGAAGTCTAATTAATCACATCAGGGGCCACACTGGAGAAAAACCATTTGAATGTAAAATTTGTGGGAAAAAGTTTAGACTTAACTGTCTGCTGAAGTACCATTTCAGCATTCACACAGGAGAGAAACCATTTAAATGTGGAATTTGTGGTAGGAAATTTAAACTGAAATGGGTGCTAAAGAATCATTTCAGAATTCACACTGGAGAAAAACCATTTGAATGCGAAAGTTGTGGTAAGAAGTTCAGACATACGACGGGGCTGAAAAGTCACATAAAAACTCACACAGGCGAGAAACCATTTGAATGTGGAATTTGTGGTAGGAGATTTGCACACAAGGCGGGGCTAAAGGATCACACGAGAGGTCACAGAGTAGGRCAAACATTTGAGTGTGAATATTGTGATGAAAAACTTTATCGCGAAACCTTTAATGATCACATGATGGACCACAAAAGAAAAATGCCCTTTTCTTGCAATGATTGTGGGAAACGGTTTAAACTGGAGTTTAATTTCAAAAGACATTTGATGGGTCACAAAGGAGAAAAATCCTTTGATTGGGATTTTTTTGGAGAAAATATTTAGTTGTGTTCCACATCTTGAGCTACAGAGGAGGGAATCAGTTTGTTGCTGATTTCACACAAGTGTCCGTTCTCACCGAGTATGGATTTGTTTTTATTTCAGAAGTTGTCTTTGTATGATGAACCATGGAGATAAAATGTGCCATGTTTTAAACAAAAATGCTGAATTCCWCTAAGACTGACTTTATCAAACCTGTTTTTATACACCTGCAACCTGATAAACTTTGCAGTCAAAAGTGACGTTGATCWTCTGTAATGACAGAACTCAAATTAGCACTGTGGATGTTTCTGTGTGGGTTTAAAAACTGTTCGGTGTGATCAGTAAATGAATGCTGTCAGTGTAACGGATTAATAAGTCCGTTCATGATTTACTATGCATGTTTGAAAAACTCAGTAGCAGAAAATGGTCAGCAGGGCGCATCACCATAAAAGCTGTCGGTTTCCATTTCAGGTTCTGTAATAAAAAGTACGGAGCACGTCCAGTCACATTGGATTTTAAAAAATTAATGCGTGGCCACAAGATAATTATTGATGTCATTTCTATGCAAAGACTTGATTGTTCGCGTGGTCAAGTTTGAATTAATTCAATTTTGTTTTGATATAGAAACAAACGGCATACTTCAGTCACTTTTGGTTAGGCATGAAGTAATTCTYAGAATAATGTTGCAGCCATGAGACACAGGTGATGACTAGAGTTGTTTGTCTAAAAAGCTTTTTAGTTTACGCACACTTAGGGCGTTCAGTGCCATCTCGTAAATATTAGTACTATGAAAAGTAAACTGCTTAGATTGAAGCATGGAGGTATACTCTTGGAATTATACACACACCAAAGCATGGGGTACTTTTGACCTTTGAACAGTTAAAAACAAACAACAATGTCAATCTCTCAAAGATGACACGGCTGCTCAAAATTATCTTGTTTTTTAAATGTATTTATTTTATCTTATCTGTAGATAGGAATGCAAAACAGATTTGACTCTATGGTTAGAAGGAAAAC
>NW_013952821.1:327780-333939 GCF_001266775.1 Austrofundulus limnaeus
GGTGTACCTAATAAAGTGGCCGGTGAGTGTATAATATATAATGTATAATGGTAAATTTTACAAGGAGAAAACTGCATTTTAGATATCTATTATGTAGTTTCCAGTTATTACTTCACTTCTTTTATCATTAAAATGGTATCTCAAGTTACTAATTACTAACCAAAGTATCAGCAGGTCTATATTACATGAAGGCTTTTTTTTCTTAAAACTAGTAGCTATCAACTATTTAATCTCCACTTGTTTATGTCAGATCCCTTTGTTCCTTTGTTACATTTCTATAAAAGACAAAAAAAAAGATTAAATGAGGGATTTTCCACAGAACAGTCCTCCTGTGTTGCTGCTCAGCTTTATGTGAACCTAGCTGATGTAGCACAATAACCCTGCTATTTTGTAATATAATTCCTATCATTTAACATGTTGTAAGTTGCATCAATATATTTCAATATTAAAAAGTAAATATGAAAGATTTTCTTCAGAACAGTCCTCCTGTGTTTCTGCTCAGCTTAAAGCTGTTCTTGGTGTGTGTTTYAGAGACACCTGCAGACGTCCAGCAGATGTTGGTGATTAAAACAGAGGTCCCCTGGAGCTGCAGTCTGGACCAGCAGGATCCAGAACTCCTGCACATAAAGGAGGAAGAGGAGGAGCTGTGGAGCAGASAGGATGAAGAGCAGCTTCRTGGSCGAMATGAGACTGAATGCTCCGGGATTCTGTTCAGCCCTGTGAAGAGTGAAGAAGATGAAGACAAACYTCAGTTATTACAGCTTCATCAGRTCAAAACYGAAGACAGCAGAGAGACAGAACCTCCAACCTGCAGCTCAGCTGAACAGATAAAAACAGCAACTGATGAAGAGGACTGTGGAGGACCAGAACCAGACAGAAACCAGGATCCTAATGTTTATTTACAATCGAATACTGATGGAAAGGTTTCAGACTCCTCAGAGACTGATGATGATGATGATTATAGTTTGGACCATTTTGCAGACTCTGAACCTGAAAGCACATTGAAGCTGAGCGGAGCTCCTGAGTCTGAGAATGATAAAAAAATTAAAACAATCGCACAACAGAAGAGAGCTGAAGGGCCTCAAACTGCAGAGAAAACATGCAAAGGATGTAAAAATCTGGCGCACATCGGGAGCTACAAAGGAGAGAAACCAATAGATTGTGGAGTTTGTCGCCAAAAGTTTAGACTCAACTATCTGCTGAACAATGATTTAAGAATCCACACAGGGGAAAAACCATTTGCATGTGGAGTTTGTGGTAAAACATTTAAACTCAAGTGGTTGCTGAAGAGTCATTACAGAATCCACATWGAAGATAAACCGTTTGATTGTGGAATTTGCGGTAAAACATTTAGACACTCGTCTGGGATGAAATGTCACATGAGAACTCACGCAGGAGAGAAACCTTTTAAATGTAGCGTTTGTAATAGAAAATTTTCACACAAGTCAGGGCTGAAGAGTCACATGAGAGGTCATAGAGTAAGAAAAACATTTGCATGTGAATATTGTGATGAAAAACTCCACCATGAAGCTGATTTCAATGATCACATGGTGGACCACAAACAAAAAATGCCTTTTTCTTGCAATGATTGTGGGAAACTGTTTAGACTAGAGTTTAATTTCAAAAGACATTTGATGGGTCACAGAGGAGAAAAGGCTTTTGATTGGGATTTTTTTGGAGAAAACATTTAGTCACGTTCTGCATCTTCAGCTCCACGGAAGAGACAAACTTTAAGTTTGGAGTTTGTGCTCAAACATTTACTTCAGTATTTCATGCAACCCGTCTTCACTGTTTCTTTTGTTCACTTTTAAATATAAATAAATATTATTTGGATGGATCACGCTGCTGCTGGGTGATCCTCAGAGAGGAGAGAAATGCTAATTTTACCTTCTGTCACTGCATGTAATCTAACTAAAAACAAACCAATAAAATGTAACTGAGCGTCTTTCTTTGGGTGATTTTTGCTCAAACCAGATCCCAAATCTGGGCAAATTTTGARGGTTGGAACTGTGACATTAAGAAAATATCAAGTCAAGTAAAATTAAAGTTTCTGTGTAGTTTATTACCGCTCTGTGTGGAAAATGTGTCAAGTATAAACGAGATGTAATCATGAGATCCTAAAAAATATACAATACTCCTAAAGAACTACTGTGCTGTGCAAGTCTTTATCCAGCCATCACTGCTTTACATTTATTTTTCTAAGCAACCTGGCATTCTTACCACCTTTTAATGTTTTTTTTTATGGTTTTTATTTGAAATTTGGCTGCTTTTTCACTCACTGAGTCCATTTCTGGTAAAGTAAATGTGTGTCTAGATGTTGTAGGGGTGAACTATCTCCAGAAGATGGCAGCAGTGAGGCAAACAACAAAACTAAAGGGTGTCCGAGCTGATGCCTGATCAAAATGCAACAAAGATGAAAACATTTACAAACAGATYGGTTATGAAAAAGAAACATTTCTGCGGTTTGGCTCCAGAGTGACAGAAATGTACTCGGCTGCAGTGAGAGGTGATTGGTGTTGTTTGATTCAGGCCCGCTTCAAGTCCAAACTCCGGTTTTCATGTGGACCCTGACCCTAACCCTTCACCAGAGCAAAGACTGCTCATAGATAATAAAATGGAGATGAAATCTCTCGGTGTCCACCAGCAGGAGGATTTTGTTCTAGACCAAACAGCTGGTAAGAAGAATCACAGATGAGCAGTTTTATAACAGCGGAGACAAAACGGCTAACTGTTAGCTTAGCATAGCGCTGCTAAGATAAACATAAACAATGCGTCATACTCCCCTCATCAATGCTGTAGTTTCTTCAGAACATTTGTTAGTTGTTCATTTGTTCTGACAGATTKAAATAATAGGTTCCACTGTGTTCTGAGGATTATCTTGACAAATAACTAATATTGTGTTATTTGGTTTTATAAGCCTGCGGACAGGTAAAAAAATTGAGTATTTAACTCTTAATTAATTTAAATGAGTTCATGCTCTTGTTGGGGTATATTGAATTAAGCAAAACAGTAAATCAGATTTTWATTTTTTTATTACAACAGTAAAGAAAGGCACTTTAAAGAAAGTTAAAGTGCCTGTGACATGAAACGTTTTTGAAATAATACAAATGTTTTTGGAACGATAACACTGAGAACATTTTACACAATAATTTTCATGCTGCTGAGATGAACAGTTGTTGAGACGTTTGCATGTGAAGTAACAGGAAGTGATGTCAAAGGGGAATGTCTGCATGAAAACAGAGCTAAGCTAAAATGCTCAATAACCCAGACTGTGGAGAGGAATCTGATGTTTTAGATTATTTTTGAGTCACTATCAGACAGAAACAAAACAAAGTCAGAGTTCAAATCATAATGTTTCAATAAACAAAGAGCAGTGACTTCTTTTTTTAAAGGAGTTCCCCTTTGATGTCACTTCCTGTTTCCCTTTTGCCAAGTTCAAAAGAAAATAGGCCAGTTATGTGTCTAAATAAGAAAAATAGTGTGTTATGCCAAGTTTCTTAAATAGAACTAAGTTTTCTTTGATGTTTTGTATCTGAAGGAGAAGTCTTTCACAGACACTTTAAAATCTAAGCACTTGGTTTTGACCAGATGTGAACACATTTTCATATTTAAGCTTTAGGTTAAAAAGTCAGTTTTTCCATAAAATAATGTATTATTTTATTATTATTTTATTATATATGTATAATCATTATTTTTAATCCACTCTTCTGTAGTTCGCTCAGGTTTTAACCAATTTGAAATTTTTACTCGCTAACAGAAGTATCAGTAATATCAATGTGTCTCCTGCAGATGACCAGAAGCTGTTGGAGATTAAAAAAGAAGAGGATCCTCATCTGTGGAGCTCCAGTCTGGACCAGCAGGACCCAGATCTCATAATTATAAAGCAGGAAGAGGAGGAACTCTGGAGCGGACAGGAGAGTGATGACAAACCTCAGTTATTCCAGGTTCATCAGATCAAAACTGAAAACAACAGAGARACAGAAACTCCAACCAGCAGCTCGGTTGAGCTCATGAAGACAGAAACTGATGGAGAGGACTGTGGAGGACCAGAACCAGACAGGAACCAGAGTCCAAATATTAACTTACAGCCAAACACTGATGGAAAGGCTTCAGACTCTTCAGACACTGAAAACAGTGAAGATTATGATGAGGATGAAAATCGGTCACGTCTCGTAACCAGGGACACCAGAACACCTGGATCGGGAGTTAAAGACAACGCGGGACATAAAAGTGCCAAAAGAACGATGAGCTGCCCAGAATTTTGTAAACAGTGTGTCGACCAGCGATCCCTTCAGAAACACATGACTTCTCATTCAGGTGAAACCACTAATGCTTTGGTTGATAAATGTTTTAGAAAGGAGAAAACTGTAGAATTACAAGTCAAAGCTGACAAAAGACCGCTTTCCTGTGATGTTTGTGGTAAAACGTTTGACTATCGGTGTCGCTTTAAACGTCACATGAGTGCCCACACTGGGAACAAACCGTTCGCCTGTGATGATTGTGGTAAAACTTTTTTCTATCAAAGTCGTCTCAAACGTCACATGAGCGTCCACACTGGAGACAAACTGTTTGCTTGTGCTGAATGTGGAGAGACCTTTAGGTTTCAGTATTATCTTAAACATYACTCGAGGCGCCATCCAGGAGCGAAACCGTTTGCTTGTGATGATTGTGGTAAAACATTTCAGTTCCCACATGAGCTGAAATATCATATGGTTCAGCACACAGGAGTGAAACATTTTCATTGTAAAAAATGTAGAAAATCACTTGGTTATTTACCTGTTGTTAATCCTAACCTGAAACTCCCACCAGCAGAGAAACTGTTTCAGTGTGAGGTGTGTGAGAAGAAAATAAGCACAAAGGGAAATCTAAAGCAACACATGTTACTTCATACAGGAGACAAACAAAAATAAAAAAGCCTAATTAAAACAGCAAAATAACTATTTTACAAATATGGAAACCAATCCACCAAACACCAGCAAGCCTGTTTAAAAAACAATATAACTACTACTGTACATGAACATCCACTAAACAACAGCAAACCTCAACACAATCAACCAAACAAAACATCCCACCAATCCTGGCTCTACACCACAATAAACCACGCCCCCTACCCAGCCTTGGGCATTTCCAAAGAAAGGTGGTTCTGAAGAGACACAACTGATTGGACAAACTTTTATCAATGGACACACCTGATTGCGCAAGCACAAAGGGGGCGTTACTCAAGAGCACCATCTGATTGGATGATTTTTTTAAATGTTATTAGCTTACTTCTATGAATCTGACTTTCATATTTATTTTCATTATATTTATTTTCACAAAGTTGCTGTTGTTACTGTGGTAATTAGAAAACTTGGGAATAATAACGGGCAGATTATTTTAGCATATGTTTAATAACGATATCATTCCACTTCTCTAAACAAAGAGCTACAGGTTACATTTCAAATAAACGCAACATCAGACGGTAGTGTTTTTTATTTTATTTTTTGAGAAATTTTATAAATAGGGAGAACTAAATGTTTGTTTTTAATGATAAATTGCTGTTTCATTAATAAAACATTTAGTTCTCCCTATTTCCAAATATCTCAAAAAATAAAATTAAAATAAAAAATTCTACAGACTTATGTTACTCTTATTTTGAAATGTAACCAGAGAAGCAGAAACAATGAATCAAGACGTCAGGTTGGCATCTTTAATAAATATATACTGAAAAAATGAATGAAGACATTGGGTCCGACACATATAAAGGCTTTTATTATGTGAAAATGATTGAAGAGGGTCCAACATTGGCGATATATTTAAGTATTTAAAGCAGGGGAGAAAAATGTCAAAGGAACAAATGGAAATAAAGACTTGTGGGATAAAATTATAGAAAAGAATTAAACGTGTATGTCCAAATGTACAAGTAAAAGGAAAAACGAACTGTATATTTAAAAACAGTAAAATGTAAATTATGTGCTAAAATATATATTCAAACTAAGCTGGAAAAATAAATATAAATGTCAAATGATAAAACATGAGGTGAAGTTTTTTTTTTTAATTTAATTGGTGCATTTTAAATGTATTTATTGGTCCATTCATATATTTCTGCTTTTGTCCTGATGCATCTCAGTAATCCAGGTAAAAAATCAAAAAGAAAAAAATTGTATAGGTCTTCTGGAC
>NW_013952821.1:335794-337343 GCF_001266775.1 Austrofundulus limnaeus
CATTTGTTCATTTTCATAGGATTTTGATTAGATTCTAGTTATTTCTGTGACCATTGTGGGTTTTTCTTTCATTAATCAAGGGGCACCAACAATTTTGTCCACGTGTGTACATGTGCCGAAGCTTCAGCACCAAACAGCCCATCGTTTTTTAATGTACCGTACTCTTGCTCTTTTTATTCAGTTTTATTTACTTAATTTACAGAATTGTTTGTGTAATCTTGTTGCTGCTGTAGCTTGTGAATTTCTCTAGAAATTAATTAAACAAAAATTCTGTCATGTTTCCATGAAGTTAGTTGAATTAGACCAGCATGTTTATTCACTAGAAATACATACTGTAGTTAAGTTGTGTGACTAGATTAAATCTTACCTTCACTGTAATACCTGAGAGTCATTTCAACACATACCTTTGAGCACTAGGCATATCTGCTTAAAACTTTAGCATTAATTGTTGCAATCATCACTATCAGCAAAATATCTCCTGAAACAATGTAATCATTGAATGCACATCAATAACTCTTTACCTTTTGGAGTCARTCTCAATCAAGTTGGCCGCCACATCTTATMAACCTTAACAAACACAAAAACAGCWATARCWTGCYGAAATTTACAGMTTATTMTTTAAAACTCAAAAAGGCAGGGGGCAAATATCATCTTTAACTGAGAATATTTTGCTTTTTAAGGATATTTCTCAGAATCCATTCAGGTCCAAGTTTTAGACCTGACGGTATCACGTTTTGTAAACAATTTCAGTGGATTTTGACYGTATTTTCACCCAGTTTCAGTTAAATATTCATGAAAATTTGAGTTTTTGGATGTAGGCGCTACTTTCCTCCACAAGGTGGCAGCAGAGAAAAAAACAAATCTAAGAGTGTCCGAGTTAATGCCTGATCAAAATACAGCGGAGATGCATTTGTTTTTAAACAGATCGGCACTTGAGAGAATAAAAAGGAGACTGATTGTAGAAATACAATGATATGAAGTGTTACTTAGGTCCATGATACATACGTGGATCCAGAGTGATAGGAATGAACTCGGCTGCAGTGTAACATGATCGTTGTTGGTCGATTCAGGCCCGGTTAATGTCAAACGAGCATCCAGAATTTTTAAGGACGTAATGAACGAAGTGGAGTCTCTTCATCAGARCAAGACTGAAAGTCTGCTTTCAGAGAATAAACTGGAAATGAAAGCTCCGAGTGTCCATCAGCAGGAGGATGTTGTTCTAAACCAYRCAGYTGGTAAGAAGAATCACAGATTTAATGACTTTTTTACAGTTAGCTCTTAGCTTAGCTTTGCGCTGCTCAGCTAATGGCTAACTCACCTAGCATATCGCTGCTAAGGTAAACACAGAGAAGAATCGGTTCATAAATGCAACACTTTAATTGTTCTGATTAGTTAAAAGCGAGGTTTATTTGCTCTATAGTGACAGATTTTTTTGGAACTTTGTTAAAAGGTACAGCGAGTAAAATAAGTATTGGTTTCCATGCCTTTTACACCTCCCTTTCTTCATATGTTCAATACTTTTTCCCTGTGCCATTCCACATTATTACAA
>NW_013952821.1:338798-339953 GCF_001266775.1 Austrofundulus limnaeus
CCTCTAGTAATATATTTACTGAGAAAAATGGTGACGTGTTCAATACTTATTTTACTCGCTGTATGTGTCTCCTGCAGATGGTCAGCATTTGTTGGATGTTAAAGTAGAAGAAGAGGTTCCACATGTGTGCAGCTCCGGTCTGGACCAGCAGGACACAGAACTCCTCATCATAAAGAAGGAAGAGGAGGAACTCTGGAGCAGTCAGGAAGGAGAGCAGCTTCCTGTGAAGAGTGAAGATGATGGSAGTCATCGGTTATTGCAGCTTCATCAGATCAAAACTGAAGATGACACCGAGACAGAACCTCCAACCTTCAGCTCAGCTGAACACGTGAAAACAGAAACTGGTGGAGAGGACTGTGGAGGACCAGATCCAGCAGGATCCCAAACCGAATGGAAGTCAGGTCAGAAATCCTTTTTAAACTGATGTTAACTTGATGTGGGGTTCTCTCATTATTTTGTGATCTTCAAGCTGCAGCAAAACTTTAAAGCAGAACTTCTGATACATTTATTTGATCTCTGATTAGTTCCATTATAGAACACAAACAAAAACACCAACAACCTGTAGAAATGTGTCACTTTAACTGATTTAGAGTAAATTAAGTTTTAGCTTCTTTCACTGCCCGGATTATGTTTTGTTTTCAGGGACAGTGGTTGTTCACCCTGTAGTTCAGACTTCTGTGAAAGAACAACAAATGTTCACTTTGTTGTCGTCCACCAAGCTACAACAGTCGTTAATTTGAGTTCGTACCTTGGTACAAGCATCAGAATTTGGTACAACAGGAGAGAAATCTTTAATTTTTTGAGCTCTTGAAAGAGTTTTTGCTTCATTTGAAAACATCAATGCGAGAGGGGCTTTACACAATTACACAATGATGCAATGATTCAGACATATTTATATCCAAAACCTTACATCGCTGAACCTTTACACAATTTCTGGAACACAAACAGAATGTGCACTGTTCTCTAGTTTGTCTCAAAACCAAAAAATCCTCCTGGACTGTAAACAGACTCCTGGCTGTCCACAGAAAGTTTTGACACAAACTTTTTAAAATAGTACAAAATCTAAGCTTTACAGTCTTAAATCATTGTGGTTATGGTGCTTTAAGAAGTAGGTGTAAGTTGAATTCTATGCTGTGTGTGTATGTGTATATATAC
>NW_013952821.1:340930-345484 GCF_001266775.1 Austrofundulus limnaeus
CATCCACATCCACATCCATCTGTTGACAGTAGAAGCTGTCCCTGATTTAATCTGTATCAAATAATGTTTGTCATGAGATCTGCATTTCCCCTTTTTCCCTTAGGCAGTCTCATGGCCCAATGTAATCAGGGGCGTGAATACTAAATAAAAGAGGTTGAACTACAGGGAGTCCCTCAGAACGGTGGATTTGGATGTACGAGAGACTTCCTGTCCAGCGTTCTCCTCACTTTGATTCTAAGCCATGGTTTGATTGTCTCATTTGCTCCCCTGTTTTTGTATGTATTTAGGAAAATACCTATCACATTAGTAGGTCTACATGATAATTTCTGAATTTATATACAGTCTAACTAGTCAACAATCCAATAAAGTCCATAAAGTCAGTAAATAAAATATTTGACAACAGATAAAATTGATTTTAAATAAGGTTAAACATGAACATTGAAGCTGTTTAATGTTAGCATGCAGGTTTTACAATGAAAATAATGTGTAATATTTACCTGTGAGACATAACCCTTTTATCTCTTGTAAACATGTTGTAACAATTTCTGCAGTTTATAGCAAAATATTTGTACCATTTGTACATTTATAAAGCGTTTGTTTGCACCGCGCTACGTTCTGCTCTTTGATTTCAATGGTTAGCATTAGCATTAGCTCAATGCATAAAAATCCGCCTTGCGAAGCACGCYCAGGTCACGTGACGCCCAATCCAGTGATATATATATCAATGCCAGAACCTCCCCTMTGTTGTTGTTCATGCCATGTCTCCGTTGAAAGGAATGCGCAGCAGTTTTTGCATTTCTCTGTAACCAACTCAGTTGGAGTCACATTGAGTTCATCTTGTCCCAAAGCGGCGCCTGTCGCGGGGCCTGCTGCGTCCGACGAGGAGGACTCGGAAGCGTCCTCAGCCTCCCAGCACGCGCCGGGACAGGAGAGGAGGAACGGCACGAGTCCGGCCGCGGCCGACGGGGACCGGCAGTATTTTTGGAGGGACGGACACCAAGACACGATGGCGGAATTTTGGCTCCGCCACCCTATCTTCTACGATAAAGCGCAGCAGCATTACAAGAACAAAGAGATGAAGCGGCAGCTCATGCAGGAGTTGATTCAGCAGAACTGTGAGAACTGGGAGAAGCTCCAGAGCCCCCTGCCGACCGGTGAGTAAAACAGCATTTATATAGCCAATTTTTATTTTAACATTGAATTAGGGCTGGGCGGTATGACCTCAAATTCATATCATGGTATAAATTGAATCCCTTCATGGTAACGGTATATACTGTATCACAGTAGAAAATAATCATAAAAAGCAAAGATATTGTAATTTTTAGAGCATTTATTTAGCAGAAAACTGTAATCATAATCAATCCCAGCATTTTAAGAACAAAAGAATGTTCTATATATATTGCAAAACGGTTTCAACAACAAACATTTCTCAAAGTTTCAACAACATCTAAATAAAGTGGATGTTATAACCAGTACTTCAAGTAAAATTAGTCATTTAGCCATAAAAAYRTTCTAAGTTGTCTAAAATGTGCGACAGGACCTTAAGGGGCTTAAGCTGCACATAGTCCTGTCATAAAACAATTTCAGATAACTGGAATGTAAGTGTGGTGAAGCCAAATAAATGCAACATCTGCCTGCCGTACAATGAGCTTCTGCATGCTGAACTGACCCTCTGCTCTGCTGCGCTCTCATCTTCATCATCTTCATCATCAGAGCAGAACTGTTACATTATCAAGATGGATTTATGACTGAACGAAMGTCCATCTTTTTTTATCATCTCTGTGGGAAACAAAACATAAAAAAACAAGTTTTTTTCTCAGACAACTTGGGTGTGAAAAAACTACGGTTGTTAAAGCTTCACTCTGAGCGACGTGCAGCGGGAGGGAGAAAATGATCCCGCGACACGACGTAACTTTTATACAGCAGGAGGGGCAATTTTGAGGATTTATTCTCTGCGTGTTTTAAAACACTATAATTCTTCATTATATTTGAAACTCCTCCTGCTCACTTGTCTCTGCACTCAGTCATGTTGACACAGATGCGATGATGTAACTGACGACAGGACGGTAGAGGGTAAATTTGTACTGTAGACCAACTTCTTATTGTTTCTACAGTCTATCGTATATACCGCACAGCCCTACACTGAATCTAGCTTTTTTAAAATCACCAGATAGTCTATTTATTACAAGACAATGTTAGTAAAAATACTTAGATTTCTTTTGTGTTGTTTTAATGTTCCAGTTACACAAGTGGATGCACATTTGCGTAACATGCGAACCCGATTTGTGAAGCTGCTGAAACGCAAATCTGCCGAGCCTGGGCTGTTACTGTCCTACACGGACCTGAAGATCTGGGAGCGGTACCACTTCCTCAGCCCGTACATTCAGCGTGGCAGGACCTCGGCAACGCACCCTGTGAGAATGAAAGAAAACGTAGCGTGTCGCTTCAGATAGCGCGTCCTGTCTTTAACTTTTCTGCTGTGCTCGCAGGTTCCTGGTGACCAGCCTGGAGGTGATGCTGCTGCTGCTGCTGCTGAGGGAGATGCTGATGACAAGACTCKGCTGTGGAGTCAGCAGCCCTCCACCTCCAAGATCCGGACCAAAAAGAAAGGAAAGAAGAAACCCAGAAGACCAGTCACTTCGCTGTTATCGTCCTCGCTCCTGGACAGCGAGGACATATCAAAGATGGAGGTGACAGCCTTGTAAACCGGAGAACTCGCTCGTCTTTATATATATWTTTTTTTCGTTGGCGTAATTTTGCRTTTGTGTGTTTTCAGATTCTGCAGCAGGCCAAGAACCTGATCTGCAACATCAGGAGCCCGACACGGAGCGACCACGAGCGGCGGGTCCGAGACTTCAGCCGGTACATGGAGTCCGAGATGCTTCGGATCCCGGAGTCTTCGTGGGACGAGTGTAGTTTCGCCATAATGAAYGTGATCCGAGGGTTCAAGGCTGCTCAGCAACCGGGTCAGCTGGCCGTGTCGCAGCAGCCGGYCTACCAGCAGGTACACTACCTGATACCTTTGTTTCTGTATTTTTCAGCTAGATAAAGATAAGAAGATAAAGCATTGTTTAAACATTTGAATAATTTTTCATTTCTTTCAGAGTCATGGAGGCCGGTACCTGCAGCAGGGAGAGTATCACTCACAGCAGAGTGGTACGTTTTAGCCGYAGAGTGGTCAAGATGGTGATCATCATGGTCAGCACTTCTGGACCCGACAATGAACTCCAGTTTGGGTCTGGACACTGGGTCAACACCAGTTGGACACGCCCCTCGTGATGCCCGCCGCATCAGCCGGTGCAAACATCTGTTAGAACTAAAGACAGGACCAGAAGCTGGAAGTTGAAGCCACAAAGACTGAGTGGCCCCAAGWAGGCTGGCTGCAGTACATTTTTTAAGTTACTCCATAAAAGCAAATGAAGCATTTTCTTGTCTCCAGTTCTTAGACTCTTGACTCTAAAAATACAACACGGCAGCACCCAAAAATATTAGCATTTTAGCTCCTGTTTCCTGTTCTCCATCCGACTGTGGAAGTCAGACAGGAGCTGTTTGTGGTCAAAAAGTAAACAGCCGCTGGTTTAGGATTATTTTTGTTTTAAACCAAAGAGTCACTCAAACCTTTTATTCTGAAAAAGATGAGAAATAGAGAAAGCTCACCTGACAGGAAGCAAAATGTTTTGAACTAAAGAATAAGAGTCCACTTGTCCCTTTAAAGTTTTTTTTTTTAGGATTTTTCTTGTCCTGGATGGTTGAGAATCTACACTGTAATAATTAAAGTAAATACTTTTATATAAATCATCAGGCAGTTTGTGTTTAACAGCTGATAATTATCAGCTTAACACAAACTGTGACGCTTCAGTTTATTTCCATCTGTTGATCAGTGGATAAAAACTTCCTGCGTTTGTCTGCTTCTTAAAACATGTTTCATTAAATTTGGCTGTTTTTTTTGCCAAATAYCCTGTAAATGAGTTGAACAAAACGTGCATCTTAATCACAGAATAAAGATGCATTTTATATTGCTTTTCTAATTAATCTCATCTTTAGCACTTATTAATGTTTTGGTTGTCCTTAAACTATTCCGAAGTTCTTATTTCAAATTTAGAGCCATTATGAAGTAGTTTTGCAATTTTGTTTGTTTTTCTTAAAACAAACTTTTCTCTTGAAATCATTTAATTATTAATTTAAAATAGGGGTTGAGTTGCTGCCACGTGTCCAACATTTGGGCTGAAACCTGACAGGAAGTCCCAGTTCTCTGAAGCCCTGGACGTCTAACATTTCATAGTCGTGGTTGTAGAAATCTTGGTACATCTCTGACACTGACTGGTGTTGGGGGCCATCAGCTTGTTGTGAGAGTCACCCATGGATAAATACCTCAGAGTGAAGGCCAGCTTCAGTCCTGAAGCTTTTTGTAGTTGGTTGGTTTCTTCTGAATCTAGGGGTCAGGTCTGTCTGGGTTCATTCTGACAAGGTTCCTTAAACCAGTGGTTCCCAAACGTTTTGTCTTCTGACCCACAAAATATCCATGGCAAAAACTTGTGACCCCAAATATTACTG
>NW_013952821.1:345525-355632 GCF_001266775.1 Austrofundulus limnaeus
TCTAAACAGCTTGTACACAAATATAAATATTTATTTTTACTTATTTTGTGTTTTTGTAATAGTTGTAGGGAAAAATATTACATCAGCAATTATTTTATTACCCTTTAAATTGATTTCTGGAGATTATCCAAGGTGCTTCATGACCCATAATTGGGTCCTAAGCCCAACTTTGGGAACCAAAGTGCACTGGTTCCCAAACTTTTCAGCTTTTGACCCACAAAATAACAGTAGTAGAGACCTGTGCCCCCAACTGTTGTTGGATGATAAACATTTGTATCAGGTCAACTAAACATGGGCATAGTAACAATATTTTTTATACTACATTTGTCCGTTTTGAATACACTAACCTCACTTCTTTGTAACAACAAAGGCAAAAATGTAATTAATTCAGAAAATCTTTTCAGCATTTCATTGAGGCTCATCTCGTTGTCAGTGACAAAATGATTGATTGATGGACTGTATTTATTTGGTCCAGATTTCCCATTAATGGTCATGCTACTATTCTACAACGTCTATGTGACTGTTGCAAGTGCTAAAAATACGCCTTTTTTATTCCACTTCAGTGATATTTAACTGATTCTCAGCAATGGTTGACTTGCACCAGACTGATGTACACACACCCCCTCCAGGAGATTTCCCTGACAGATGGTTGCTGTCATCTTGGAAGAATAATAGACCCTCATCTGGTGAAGTGAGTTTAGTTTGTTGTTTAAATAAAGGGACACGGTTGGGGTGCCATTAAGTGAACATTAGTCAGAAAGTGCATCAGAAAAGCAGTTTGGTTAGTAGCTTTYAGTCTTGTTTACCATCGTGGCCCACTTACATTTCTTCTTTCTCTCCTCTCAACACTTCCTGTTTCTCTGAGCTGGTGTGGTTTGATTATTCTACTGAAAGCATTGAGTTAAAGAATAAAATGAACTGTACCTTACTAAACATCTAATAGCGATGCTGGTTACAGGTAACTGAGGAGCTACTTGGACTAAATCCCTGGCTCTTTTTTTCAGCAGCCAACTGAACAAAGTCACAAAAACTTCAGTCATCAGGGGCTCTGGGGCCAAACTGTACCTCTAAAGTTAATTTCAGCACCAACCTTTGGGTTTTTACAAAGATCCCACATGATGTCCATGTGTGTTGCAGATGACCCGCAACTGTTGGAGGTTAAAGAAGAGGTTTCTGATCYGTGGAGCTCCGAGCCGGACCAGCAGGAGCCAGAACTCCTTCATGTAGAGCAGGAAAAGGAGGAACTCTGGAGCCGTCCGGAACGAAAGCAGATTATTGTGAAGAGGGAAGATGATGAGAAACCTCAGTTATTCCAGCTTCATCAGATCAAAACTGAAGACCGCAGAGAGACAGAAMCTCCAACCAGCAGCTCAGCTGARCTYATGRAAACAGAAACRGAKGGAGAGGACAGTGGAGGACCAGAACCAACCAGGAACCATGATCCAAGAACATATTTAAAGCCAAATTCAAAGCCTTCCGACTCTTCTGACACAGAAAATAGTGATGACTATGGTGATGTGTGGTCTGACAACGTGTCAGGGTCTGAATCTAAAACCACAGAAAGTGATCAAGATTGGAGGGAAAGCAGAACACCTGAGTCGGGAGTAAAATGCAACGTGGGACATAAAGGAGTAAAAATCTCCTTCAGCTGCCCTCAGTGTCGTAAACGGTTTRTTTACAAGCAGTCTCTTCAGAAACACATGACTTCTCATTCAGGTGAAAGCTCTTCCAGTTTGGTTAATGAGAAACKTTCTAGAAAGAAGCAAACTGGAGAWAATTCRGGAGAGAAACGATTCACCTGTGTTGAGTGTGGTAAAATATTTAGAGGACAATGTTATCTTAAATACCACATGAAACTCCACACAGGAGAGAGGCCGTTTGCATGTGATAAGTGTGATAAAACCTTTAGTTATTTATGTGTTCTGAAGAGTCATATAAATAGCCACAAAGAAGAGAAACCATTTCAGTGTGATGTGTGTGATAAAACATTCAGAATACAAGGTAATCTGAAGCAACACATGTCGCTTCATACRGGAGAAAAACCGTTTGCTTGTAGTATTTGTGATAAGCGTTTCAGACGTTGCCGGGACCTTGATGCACATATAATGTTTCACACAGGAGAGAAACCATTCGTCTGCGGCTTTTGTAGCGCGAGATTTTCTCGAGAGGGAAGTCTGATCAAACACGTTAAAATCCACACAGGAGAGCGGCCGTTTGCTTGTGACCAGTGCGGTAAAAAGTTCCTCCGAAAGGCAGATCTCAAGAAGCACGAGCCGGTTCACTTAAGAGAGAAAAAGGTTTCCATTGAAGTGAGACGCTTTGCTTGTGAAGTCTGTGGGAAAAAGTTTGTCCAGTCGTCGCATCTTTTTGTGCACCAAGTCGTGCACACAAAAGAGAAAAGATTTAGCTGCGATGTTTGTGCTGCGAGTTTTACACGACAGTGTTCTCTGAAGAGACACATGAAAATCCACAACAGATAATGTTTTATTCAGAAAAATGTTTTTAATATTTTTATGAAAACACTTCACACATACATACATATATATATATAAAAAAAGATAATATATAACACAGTATATGTAAGATTTTTTTTTTTACTCTGCACCCTTTTCATTCACATCATTATTTACTGTTTTACTGTATATAGATTGTTTTGGTTTAAATAAACTAATATAACGGAAGTATTCAAGATAGTTTATTTTACTTGTATTTTTTTGTTTAACCTTTATTTAACCAGGCAAAACACTAAGAAAAACTTCTTATTTACAATGTCAGCCTGGCGGGTACCAGAGACTCCCTTAAGAAAAAGGTGAAGGAGAAACAAAACATCATGCAAACAACATATCCAAGTCACATAGAAAATATATCAGATAAAAACATGACATATACAAAATAAATAAAAACAAAACATATAGCATAAAAACATAGCACAAAGCGTACTCATTTTCATAAAACATGGCTAGCATTGACAGGTCAGTGATGGTAGATAAAGCTCATGTAAGTTTGATTTGAACTGACCTATAGGTAAGAGTGAAAGTATTTTATTCAGTACTTTTATCTATTTAAATAAATACTGTGTCAGTTCAATTTCATGTAAATGATCTGTGGTTTGCTCTTATTTAGYCATTTGTGTTTATTGTTTTTATTTTCCCTTTTGATTATTATGTTTTATTCTGTGTTTTGGTCTGTGCCTCAGTGTGCCACTCTCATTTCCACCTGTCACAGCTGCAGCCACTCCTCCTCATCAGCTCCACCCCTTTAGTTTTAGACTTCACTTATACCTGCCGTACCGCTCCTCTTCGTCTTCTAGTGTCTCCTCGTACTGAATCTTCAGGTCTCTGAGAGTTCTGCTGCTGTGACAGCCTTTTGTTTTGTTTATAATAAATTTAAGTTTTGATGGATTCATATTTTTGACTCATTTTTCCTTGGTTTCTGACATTATTTAAACCTCTCATTRCAAACTACTAAAAACTAAACTGTAGACGTGTTGTTGCTACACAAATTAGCTGCTGACTGCGAAAAATATTGTAGTTTTGAGTTGAATCAATTGGTCCAGGTGGTTCTGATCCCAGCCTCTTTATTATTTACTGTTATTTATCTTATTACCTCCTCTTCATAAAGTTGTCATTTTGCAAAGTACGTCACAATGCAGTTCTCTTCACGTGACCAATGTGTATCATCAGGAAGCCTCAGCTGTTCAACATGTCTGTGTGTGTTTCAGTGTTACCTGCAGAGGTTCAGCAGGTGGTCATTAAAGAAGAGTGGACTTCCAGTCTGGACCAGCAGGACCCAGAACTCCTCCACATAAAGGAGGAAGAGGAGGAACTCWGGAGCGGTCAGGATGAAGAGGAGATCAGCAGGTTCTCGTACCACAAATACGACGAGGAGAAACTTGAGTCGTCACAGTTTTATCAAATCAAAACTTGGGACGTCAGTGAGACTGAACCTTCAGCCATCAGATTTACAGATGGAGAGGACTACGATGGGCCAGAACTAGGCAGAAACCCAGATCTAAGTTGTAATTTGAGCCAAATAAGTCCTGAAAAMCCTTCAGAGCCCCCAGCAGCTGACGTCAGTGATGGTGCCTGGAGGGAACCAATGTCCAATTCTGGACCTGAAAGTGAATTTATGGATAATAATAATAATAATGAGAAATCAGTCCCCAACAGACCAAAACCATATCACTGTGATCTATGTGGGAAAAATTTTAGGCTTCGTTATGTGCTTAAAAAACACGCAACAGTTCATACGAAAGAAAAAGCATTCGTTTGTGGTTTTTGCAGTAAAAGTTTTTCACAACAAGGAAATTTACAGAGACACATGAGCTTCCACACAGGAGAGAAACCCTTTGCCTGTTATGTTTGTGGATACAGATTCGACCAAGAAATTGATCTTACAAAACACATGAGGTTCCATACGACGGTGTATCCGTGTGAGATTTGTGGGAAATATTTAAAGTATCCAAGCGATCTTACGAAGCACATGAAAGTTCACACGGTGGAGGCGATGTTTCATTGTGACGTTTGCGGTAAAAATTTCAAATAYAAGTCTAATCTCCACAAACACGAGCGAGTTCACACCGGAGAGGCTCCGTTTCAGTGTGAGGTTTGTGGCAAAAACTTCAAATACAAGTGTGATCTCAAAAAACACGCGGGAGTTCACACAGGAGAGACACCATTTCAGTGTGATGTTTGTGARAAAAGGTTTCGAAGTCAKTATAATCTTAAAAAACATCAAATTCTCCACACGCAGAGACAAACAGGTGGACAGTGAAGCTCAAAATGTCCAAACGAGAGGCCAAACTGGAGGGAATCAGATWAATTTTGTTTGTGCTGAAACACATGACTCTAAACAGAAGAGAAACCATTTGTTTGTAACATATTTCTGTATTCAGAAACATTTAAAACTCCTGAGACAGATCATGTTGCATCAGTGTTAAACGATAACTGGATTTTTGAAGATCTGGTGACAGAAAACAAGATGTGAGTTTATTTTCTTGCTGTTTTTTGTTGCTTTCACAGTTTTGACATAAAAACAGTCAGATATTCGTATTTCTCCTGTGTTAGTGTGAATGTTTCTGCCTTCAACTGTCCACGTTTGTTTTAGAGTAGACGTTAGTCTTATAGAAGTTAGAATAAGCTGTGGGGATTTTTTTATTATGGAAGTGGAACATTAAATTATGACAGATCACCCTTTCAGGCAGCTTTAAGCCGTCTGACAGAACTTCACCTGTRGAGACATTGTGTCGTTTTAGAAACGACTAAATATAGGTTTGATATTTTAGGTCTAAAAAATGGTTGATGTAAGACACTTTGGGTTTTTTCAATAATTTAAGAATTTATTTTATTATTTATTTTGTTGTGGTGGTAGGTTGCCGGTTTGATCCTCCATTCCATCTGTCTCAGTTGTTGTGTCATTGGGCAAGACKTCACCCACCTTGCCTACTGATGGAGGTCAGAGGGTCTGGTGGCACAGGGGCATGGCAGCCCCGCCTCTGTCAGTGCGCCCCATAGATCATCATTGTGTGAATGACTGAAGTCTTGAACACTTTGGAGTCTGTAGGGATTTGATAAAGAGCYGTATAAGTTCAAGCCATTTACCATTATTACTTGGGTTTAAAATTGAACTTGGTCATAAGGATACGTTGGCTTTTGTTTTGGTTCACTTGGTAAAAGGACTGGTAAAGAAAACATGAATGATTAGAGGACTTAAACAAGTTGGTAGCAGAGAGAGAATAAAAAAAAGAAATCAGTTAATCTGTTCAAACAATAAAAAAGCAAACGAAAACAGTCACTTCCTGTTTGTTTATTTGAGAAAAACAAATGAAATCAGTCACTTCCTGTTTGTTCATTTGAGAAAAACAAATTAAGTCAGTCACTTCTTGTCTACTTTTATAAATCAGTGTCAGAATGTAAAACTTTTTTCTGTAAATTATCACCATCATTTATGTAACTGGTTTTATTTAGTCAAAATATAGTTTTGAAATATTTTAAAAGTGAGAACATTTTATTTATTTATTTGGTTATTTTTAAATCAGTTTTTATTGCTGCACATTGAGTATTTTGTCACTCTTCAGTGTTTAATGGTTTTTGTCATTTTGTCATAATGTAAATATGAAAAAGATGTAATTTAAATACAGTATGTGTAGCTATGATATTATTAGTAAGGAATGCCTGTAAGACATTTGGATCCTGGGGCTTTTGACAATCACTAGATGTATGTATGTGTGTGTGTGGGGTGGGGGGGGTATGTGAGTGTGTGTGTATGTATGTGTGTGTGTGTGTATATGTGAATGTATGTGTATGTGCCTGATTATGTGTGATGGTCAAATGTCGGGTGTGGTGTCCTGTGTGTTATTGGTGTTCATTTCACATGTTGTATAATTTCTATTAATTTCTCTATTTACTGTTCTTATATTTCTCTTCTACTTTTTCTTTCTTACAACAGTATTATTTTAAAAAAATTTAAAAAGCCACTGATGATGCAGAAATTAAGAAACTAACATTCAGTTTTGTTTTCTACTGAAGTGGCAAAAAAAAAGGAATGCCTGTAAGAGTTTATTGTTCACTTTATGATGTTGGTTTACTTGAAACCAGCATCTTCTGGGTATCTAAGATTAGTTTCAATAAAGTTAAGACTGAAAAAAAATGTTTATTGGTAATTTTGTAAGATTTGATTTTATAATTTAATGATCATAAAATGAGCTGCTGGGTCAGAGTGAGTTGTTCTGAGATCAAAAATCAAAATATAAATACATTTAAAGATAAGTCAATTTTACTGACCAACCAACCAATTCGACGCACAATACTCTGCTTTTATGAAGTTAAATAGAAAAATAAATAATTTTAATTGTTCTAAAATACATAATTATAGAATTTATTTAACTTAAAATTACTCAGTTTTAATTTTTATTCTTGGTTTGTGGCAAAAACATTGATTCTGTGTTAAATCTAATGTGTTGATTCTGTGAAATAATGTGATTTAAGTGATTAAATGTTGTTTGTGTTCTATTAATTTTTTTAATTATTTGTCGCATATATGTGTTTTAGCAATTATCTCTGAGGATTTGGAGATGAATCAAACACAAAATGAAGTGTCATCTTAAAAACTTCAAATATAAACTCACAGAAACAAACAGCGTTGGGTAAAAGGTGAAAAAATTTAAAATGAAACAACTCATTTACTTCAATAAAGAACAAATACAAGAAAGATTTAAAAAGAAATAAAATGAAAATTGCTGTTAAAATAAGCAAATATAACGACAGAGTTACTGCAGGAAAATGTTTTCAACATTTCAAAACCAACTAAATTTGTTTAGCAAACATAAAAAGACACATTTTGTCTATAAACATTCTTACATATTTTAATATTTGAGAATATTTTAAATTTAAACTTTTCTGGTGAAGTTAAAGGTGCAAACAGAGGGAAAAAATAAGAATTTTATGGTGTTAATCCCACAGAAAGTTTCCACTCAGCGATGGCGGACGGGCTTCAGGGTTTGAAGAAGTGTCGGGTCAGGTGAGGTGGAAACGCCCCCTCTCAATCGGGAACGCCCCCTCCCTGGTGGGAACACCCCCTCTCAATCGGGAACGCCCCCTTCCAGGTTCGACCCTGAAACGTGAGGAAAAGCAGGAGTGTTTCGAAGGAAATGCCGCAGAATGGTGGGGATTCTTTCCCCCTCGTTTGTTTCGGTTCAGAACAATTCCATGGTACGGATCAGGGGGCGGAGCCTGAGGCAGGTGGTTCAAAGTGCACGTCCTGGGCTCCTCAGAGGGTCTCGAGGAGACCTGAAGGCTCAGATGATGCCGTACTGGGCCAGCTCGTGCAGCTCCAGGTGGTTAAAGGCCTCCCACGGGCAGATGACGGTGATATCTGCAGAGAAGAGCAGAAATGTGAGGCTGCTCTGGTTCATGTTGGTTCTGGAGGTTTTAGACCCTGAAGTAAACTCACCTGTGCCCAAGCCCTCCATGCCGGGGATATCGTCACCAAAGCTGCAAGAAGAAACAAGGATTACAAAYGAAAACCTGCTTTTATTTCGAAAGGCGGCGCGTTCAGTTGAGGCGTACCCCTGCACTCCTTTCTTTGGAGGTTTGCTCTTGAACTGACGAGTCTGCCTCTGCTTGAACTTCGGGGGGCCTTTGCGCGGGGTCGCAGGGCCGCCGGTCACACGCGTGGCTGACTTGACTTCGGGTTTTGGAGGCTCAAGGTTCATTTTTGAGCAGCTCTAAATGACCGGTGTGTCCGAAACGCCTCTCAGATGTGGGCTTGTCTCGAACCTGCAATTTGGAAACAAAAAACAAAAATGTTATTTACTTATTTTTATTTACAGCCTGTAAATCTCCTCTGTTCTGGTGGAACCTGCAGCTCCTCTGCCCGACGTTATCACCTGTAATCCTCTTACACACCTGGATCAGACTCCCTGGGACTGAAGGTGGACCACACTCTGGCAAAGATGACCCAGTTTCCCATAATCCCTGGCTTGAGTTAATAAGCTCTCGCACTCTCTGTTTCTAGCCGGTGTCTCTCTTTAATCTTGTTAAAGAAAGGCCAGCAGGCAGAAGTGCTGAGCTCAGCACTGAGCAGCTAAAGGAGCAATCTGCTCACGAGYGTCCAGAACCACAGAGGTTAAAGCAGAAAATCTACAAAAACAAGCTACGTTTATATATATAAAAAAATAAGATAAAAAGGTTATTATTTGTTTAGATAATTTCACTGAGATCCCTGTCTGACTGTGATACAAATCACAAAAAAATTCAGTAAAACGAGCAGCTTTAATATTCGGTTTTTCATGTTTAAAAACTTTCTTTTCAGTGTTTGAGAATCAATAATGCTCCAATTTGTTTTAACCTAAATTATTCTTTTARATTATCAAACTAGTTTTAAAGATCTGAGGGAGGAAACCAAATCATCAAAAATAATTATTGGAACTTTAACAAATATTATTCCTCGTGTTTTATCCTGATCATCATATAACAATAATGATTTCAGGTTTTCTGCAGGTGAAATAATAAAAGAGGATTTTTTACCTGTCCTGAGGATGATGATGATGATGATGAGGGTCAGTGACGAAGAACAGCCAGATGATTGGATCTGATCGCAGCTCTGTCTAACAGATGAGCGGACCTCCAGGCTGGGCTCTCTGTGGGGGCCGGTCTGGATTTAGGGCTCCTCTTATAGACCCAGTCCTGGTTTACGGAAGGCTCCGCCCCCTCCTGCCAGAACAGCTCACGTGTTTGGGATGAACGGGGCGTCCAAACTTAAACAGTTACTGAAGAACAGTTTTTTCACAGCCACTGCTTCAGATGTTTCCAAATGRACAGATTTAAAAACATTTCTGTGAGTTTTAATCTGAAAAGCTGCCCACGATCTGAGTTTAAAAAGGATTTAAAGATGATTTTAGATCCATGTTGTTTTATCTGTGTGATCGTGTTTCTGAGCGACGTCAACATTTTTTTAATTGTCGAACAGAGTGCAGCTCATTCTGACAATAAATGTGTTTTAATGTTTGAAGACCTGAAACTTTCTGCAGTACAAGTGCACAAATTTAGTGATTTCATCATCTACAGGCCATAAAATCATCAAAAGATTCAGAGAATCTGAACAAATCTCTGCAAGGAAGCAGCGAGGCTGAAAACCAACACTGAATGACCTTTGACCCCTCAGGCAGCCCTGCATTAAAAACCCCACATCCTTCTGTAACAGATATTAGCACAYGGGCTCAGGAAGACTTCAGAAAACCATCGTCAGCMAACACAGTTCGTCTCTACAGCTACAAGTTAAAGCTCTATCACGCAAAGACAAAGACAGATATCAGCAACGCTCAGAAACACCGCCRGCTTCTCTGGACCCGATCGTCTGAGATGGACTGACTCAAACTGGAAAAGTGTCCTGTGGTSTGACGAGACCACAAATCAGCACAAAGTTCAAAAGCCAGCCTCTCTGATGGTATGGGGGTGCATTAGTGTCTATGAGTAACTGTCACATCTGTGAAGAAACACTGAGTGTTGTTAGCTGATGGAACACAACATGACCCTGTCCCAGGGGCTTTAGAGCCTGATGTGGAAATCAAATTCCAAATTAATGAATATTTGAAAAAAAAAAAAAAAA
>NW_013952821.1:355778-359230 GCF_001266775.1 Austrofundulus limnaeus
GTATACGGACGTATAGAGCAATCTCAGATTTTTTCAAAACCTCATTTTCAAATTTATCTAAGACGTCAGAGCCTGTAGGATGATTAAAAAAACATTAATAAACAGCCATCTTCCAACCTGTTCTGCTGCTAGAAATAAGTTTTGAACTTTTTCTGCTCTCCTTTCCTCCTGCTTTGCAGTGAGGCTGACCCCACCCCCCACAGGTGCGAAATGTATGGATTTATTTTTATTTTTTTGCAAAATTTACGGATTTTTGAGGCTTTTTATCCAGGTAAACATCCGAAGAGGTTCACATGTATGGGACAACAAAATACAGACTTGTTATTGAGTTTGTCAACACGAACCGCTACCTGAGAGGCACTACTAGCCCCTCCCCCGTCAGAGTGTCGGAGCAGGACGAGTCAGTGCAACGTCAATCAAATGAGAGAACGGGTGGGGGCGATGTTTTTATGGGTAGAGTAGTTTAGTTTTCCTGTAATACTTCATTACGATTTTTAAGACAAAGCTAATTGAAAGGGGAGCTTAGCAGAGTTACAACCAGGGATTACAAATAAYTACTTTTTTCTTCTGCAGTTCGGCGCCCCCTCCAGCAGATGGCGCTCTAGGCGACCGCCTAGTTCRCCTATGCCAAGAGCCAGGTCTGCGCATGTTTATCTGCATCAAAATTTTATTTGTGTATTCAGTAGAATTTAGGTCAAAAAGGATTTGCAAATCATCGTTTTCTGTTTTTATTTTATTTTTTTTTGTTTTGTTTTATACAACGTCTCAGCTTCATTGAAATTGTAGATTTGTTTGCAGATATGTGGAGATTTTAGTCCAGGGCTGCTCAACTGGTGGCCCACGGGTCATATAAACCCCGTGAGTGACCAAAGTTCGGCCCACCTATTGGTTAATTMATCTCTTAAGCCCAATTTAATCATCACTACTTTTATAAGGTTCTGTATGTTGTATTCATGACTAAATGCACCAAAATAAACAATTTCAAAGGTAACAGAACTTTTTAATACTTGGTTTAATTAAATAATGACTTTAATTTCTGGATGTTCGGCCCGAGCTGTTGACCTGCAGTAACTGTGGCCTCTGCAGTGATTTAGTTGAACTGCCCTGCTTTAGTCAGAACATCTAATATGAGCGTGACGCAGAACGTGGAGCCTCAACACCGGCAGTAATCTGTCTGTCGTCAGTCATCGGGTTCAGACTCGTCATTTCTAATCTGCTGCACATCAGAGCATCACGGCTGCAGCCCAGAGTAAACAGGACCGGACTCGGCTAACACCAGACTAACGCTGATTCAGTGGGAACGATCAGGGTCACAGGGACCGGACTGGGCTGCGTTCACCGACACAGACGTCAGTTCTGACAAGAGCCTCCTTCAGTCATCCTAATCCCATTTACACCAGAACATCGAAGATTTTTTTATTTAAATTATTTATTCATTTCATTTAAAACCAAAACTTTTATACACATTAAAAACAAAGGCTATATACAACATATATACACACAAAAAAAAAACAAATAAAATTGAAATGAAAGGATTTGTTCAGAATAAACAAGCGTTAGGATGAAAGGCATCCATCAGTTCTGATCTGTCTGCTTCATTCTTCTCTCACTCAGCAAAACCCATAGAAACTTTACAAATACTGCATCTACAAAATGTTATAAGAAAAAAACACTGTGAAGCTCAGGTTTGTGATATAAAGAAACACAAGTTTTAATTTACATTTTTAAAAAGCTTCGAAATTGATTTGTAAATGGCGCCCTCTGGTGGCCAAAAAAACTCCTGCACTTATTTAAACATTATTTGAGGTCATATTTCATTTGAGWTTTATAAACTGTAGGATTTTTTCATGAGGCTGCAGTTCTGTGAAAAAAGCCTTTTCTCTGCATATAAAAAAGAAAGAAAAATAACTCTTAAACATAATCTGAAACAGAATATTTAAAAACACTCAGTGGAGTCAATAAACTGACTTATAATCATTTTGTTTCAAATGTAAAACCAATAACTAAAACAAATAAATGCAACACTGTGCTTTGTGTGCTATTTAATATTTGTAGATATATAGATCCATTTTGTTTTGTTCAGATGTGACTTCAGATTGATGAGGAGGCACTTCTGACATGTTGAAGCTACTTTTCTGTTTTCAAACTCATAAAACTAAAATTAAACTCGTTGTTCTGTCAGACTTCTGTGCTAAAATACTGAAATACAGCAGCAAAAACTTTAAATATTTGACATAAATAAAACCTGAAGGGAGATAATTTGGCCTAAAAGGGGAGTTCTGTGTCTGTTTCCTGGAGCCCTGAAGGAGTGAAAGCATGGCAGTCCAGCAGGTGAACCAGGTCTGGATAAAGTGCTGGGTCAGCAACACGGACGGCGAAACATCACGTCTTTTTCAGGAGCCTGATCTCCAGCTTTAGATACGCTTTAAGGTTCTCATCCAGAACGTTCTTCTCCACGGCGGCGAGCGCGCTCTCCCCTCCGTCCTGGTAATACGCCAGCAGCTGCTTGGCGTGCTCGATCCAGACGCAGTTGTGGCAGCCGCTCATGCAGCAGTAGGTGGGAGCAGGCGGGGGTCCCGGGTCAGGGGACCTGTGGTTCCGTTCTGAGGCAGGCGGRGCAGATTCTGGTCCGACAGACGTGGAGCGAACGTTCCCACAGTGAAGACGACGCGTCCACAGCTGCAGAGGACAGAGACAGAAGTGCTGAGGTCTGATGTGGAGCTGAAACACAACATTTTAMAAATATTTACAAAGAAACTGTTTGTTCTGGTCAGCCAACAGTTTAACTCACATCCACACCATTTTAATTCACATAAAAATAATTTCATCCATTTCAAAAGCAATATTTGTAATAAACTAAACTAAATAGACTATTTTGTTCTGGCAATCTGTTTAGAAACTATTCAGTCTTTATTTTAAAAATATAGAAATAAATCCGTGTTTGTAGCATTAATTTCAAAGCTTAAAACATATTGTATAAATGAAATCAACAAAACCTCTGTTTACTGTAAAACAATCACTGAAACTGTTAGCTTAGCAACCAACCTTGTGAAAAAACACCGAGTAAGTGGCGGTTTTAACGCCCAGACACGACATCTTCCGGGCGGGAAGGACGCTCCGTGTGGTGTCCGTAAGATTTATTCCGTTTCAAAACAAGATTTCATAAAGTTTCTCCCGTTTTCAGACAATAATATCCAGCTAAAAGCCTAGCGAGATGAAGTTCTTACTTTCAACTTTGACCTTTTGCGTTGCAGTGAAGAAAAGCGTTGATTGGTTGAGAGAAATGAAGCCAACCAATGAAATGTCGTGCTTTAACCAATCAGAAAGACTGAAAGATTTGTGGGCGGGACAAACGCTGATGCAGTTTTACTCTCGTCCACCAGAGGTCARTATTTTACAATTATTTTGTCCAAAAAAAACAGAAAACAAAACTGAACGGAGCGCACTAAAAC
>NW_013952821.1:366252-367698 GCF_001266775.1 Austrofundulus limnaeus
TGGACGTCCTTCGTTGCGGGGCTGTGACGTATGCGGCCGACGAATTCGGCCTTCGGAGGACCCGTCCTGCCGTTTTGGACACAGCCAAGATGGCGGTGCAAGATGGCGGCTGCCTGTAGTGGCGACCTGCGACCATGGAGACATAAACAGGTTTTTATAAGGTAAAAATAATAAAACAAGGTCTTTGTCTGCAATGATTAGACATGTTTTTTATTATTGTCATTAGTGATTATCTCAATTTCGGCTAAAAGAATTGACAAAATCCTACACACTGTGCCTTTAAACTGTTTTAAATAAACTGTTTAAACCAGTTTAACTCATCTGTTAAAAGTGGTTTAAACTAACTGTTTAAACTGGTTTAAACCAGTAGTTTAATCTGGTTTGCTAACAGAACATTAGCTCTCTCTTGTGTTTAGCAGCAGATTACCTTTTTCTGTCATATTTGTTATTGACRTTAATGAGCCAGTAAACGGACTCAAACTGTATCATTTGAAACAGTTYAGGGCAAACCTTGATTTTTGACCCTGTGATTTACAGTTTCTGTAAACGGCTCACAGAAAGTTGGACTCGACRTGCCTGGATGTGTGKTTTGTTTTGTCTTTTTGAACATTTTATCAGTCTCACACAATCACAGTTCAGGTAGTCCACACAGGGCTTTATATTTACACTCTGTTCAAGGTTGATCTGCACGAGATGTTTGAGATGTTTGTTACTGCAGGATACAAAGTTCCCTCATTTAGTCTGAAATGTGACTCTGCAGTCTGACCTTGTAACCACAGAGCTGCTTCTGTTGACTCTGCTGGTAAATCATTCTTCAGTGGGCTGCTGAGGTCACATGAAGGATGGTTGGGTAACAGCGGGCGGAGGGCCCTGAACGCACCGTGTTGGTGGTGGGTTCAGGTGGGCCGACCGAGCAGAAACACCTTCACATGTTTGTGCAGAAGCTGTTAATGAACAACGCGCTCAGGAATCCCAGCTTTAACATGAACTTGCAGTCAGTTCCAAGACTGTGGGTCTCCAGCAGAACCGGGTCAGAACTGAGATAAACATGGAGCTGCTTTATTCACTATTTTTGCTGTTTTGAGTCTCACCTGGACCTCAGGCTGTTTGTCTCCATCAACAAACGTCTGTTTGATATTTGAACGCTCGGTGGTGTTTATTTTAAACTGGCTGGTTTCTGCACAAACTGGGCTTTGAATCAAGTCCACAAAGTTTCAGTCAGGTTGAGATCAGGGTCTTGGATGAGCCAACCAATCAGAAATCAGTTCTAACAAGTGATTCTGTTTAAGTTTCACCTGTCCAGGTTTGATCCAAACGAGTCATTAAATAAATAATCTGACCTTCATGGGGGCTGCAGTGGATTGATGGAGGAGCAGCTTTGTCTCATTTGTGTGTGTGTGTGTGTGTGTGTGTGTGTGTGTGTGTGTGTGTGTGTGTGTGTGTGTG
>NW_013952821.1:370277-374823 GCF_001266775.1 Austrofundulus limnaeus
CGGCACCCTTAGTGTTTGCCTATAAGGCCTACACCACAGATCACCTCTGGGATAATGGTTTGGGCTCCCTGCAGTTACTGAATGGGTTCTAGAGTCAAACGTGAGTCTTTCAGTCTGACAGCTGAAGTTTGGACCAAACTGRGTCCAACARAACCATGATCCCAAACAGAGCAGCCGGTCTACAACAGAACGGGTCAAAAAGAACTGAACCGAGGCCTGGTCAGAGTCCAGAACCTGAACCTGACTGAGATGCTGTGAGGAGCTKTTTCTTCAGGGAGACGTTTGGACCCATCAGGCTGCTGACTCGGGTCTTCATAGGCTCCAGCTTTATTTTTCTCTGGGGACGATTTAACGGGAAACCTAAAGGTGACGACACCCTGTTTGTTTTAAAGTCTGCTGTAAATCCGCTCAGCATCATYAGAAAATCAATAAGCTGTAAAATAAATAAAAATAAGTGGAATAATAAAGGAGGCTGCTGTCTTCACGTTTATCAGATTTTTATTTGATGTTAAAACTGACGTAGCGACAATTTAAAAATAAYGAATTCAGCTGTTTGTGAGACGTTTAAATATAATCTGCAGAATAAAAAATGACTGCAGTTTATTATCTCACCGCCTCATTAACACCACTGATGCTCCTCTAACTCACTCCTCTATTGATTTCCTGTCCAGTGCCTCCTGAGTGTTCACATTGAGTGTAGCCTGGTTGTGTACCTGGTACTCCCACACACAGCAGAACGCTGTAGTAGATGACAGGAAYGAAGCCCAGGACGCATTTGGACTTCTGCAGCTCCTCGGGTTTCGGGCCCAGCTCGTCGAGGCTGGACACGGTCAGATTGGACCGGCCGATCATGACCTTGRTGCTTCCCTGGGAGAATAAAGAGGACAGAACGGGGAAAAGAGAAACCGGGGTTCAGCTTACCAAACTGTACGAACGGCAGGAAATCGACTGCTGWAGGCTGCTGTTTTCTGTCGCAGCCAAACTGAAGCTGTTGTTGGAGAACAAGTTAATAATAGATTTACAGAAAACTTCATGACCACATGTGAAAGATTTGTTTCAGAAGGAAGTAAAAAAAACTCAGGGTATATGTTTTCAAAATAAATCTCAGTAAAAATGAGAAAACTGTGAGATTAGAAGGGTTTTAAATCTCAAAATGAATGTTTTTGAAACTCAGAGAGCCTTTCCAGGTTCAGACCCTCATTAAACTGAATCTGCATGATGATATGGAGACGTTACACTGATACAGGTTCCATGGAGGACCACCAGAGCGAGGGTCTTTRCARACATTAAATGAAACAAACATAAACTCATTCCARCACTGATGAAATGAACAAACACTTCTTCTAATGCTAACTTGTGTTTTTTATTCTCCACTTGTTATTTGGTGTAAAACCACTCAAACCAGGTCAACAAAGACCCTAGTGACCCTCAGGAGGGAAGGAGGGGGGTTAAATGTGAGTTTAGTCTCTCTGCAGTTTTAAAACTCTAAAGTTTTTTGATTTTTTAAATCTTGAGATTATTTATCTCCTTTCACTCCACGTCTGCTGATTTCAACTTCAATCAAAAACAGATCTAATGAATTCAATTAAAAACACAGATTAACTTTACTGAATTGAGTAAAGGTAACTTTATGTTTTCTTTACTTTTACTTAGAGTCAGTGTAAAGTAAAGGTGTAACCTTTATTCGATTCAGTTGAGTAAAAACAGTTGACATATTATTTTTTAGTTTTTTATTAAATCCATTATGTTTTTTGAGTGCTGTTTCTGCTATTTTTAGTTACCTTTTGCTAATTTTATCCATTTTACTTGACTTGACTTCAGCAACTTTCAGCGTAAATCRTTCAACGATAAGCTTTCACATTGCATTTTCACAAAAAAAAGGAAATTCTCTAAAATTAGATCATATTTGCAGACGATGCGCTGCTTTATGTTGCAGAAACTGTTTCAGAAGTAAACCAGGTGAGTTTATCTGCTGAGTTTGTCTTCAGTCGATTAAGCTCCAGCTTCACAACAACAGATGGGCCGACGTTGTTGACCCTATCAACCTCCGATTGCTCATTAGACTGCCGCCTCCCAGTTTAACCTTTTCACCTGGGTGTCATTCATCCTGTTTTCCTCCATCTGCCTGCTCTCCTAATTTCCTTCACTCAATCGTGGATCTATATTTGGCCGGTCTTATCTCTCAGGTTTTCAGTCACAAACCATTTGTACACGAGCAAAACAATCATCTCAGATCCACGTGATTCGTCCTGGTGTCAGCAGAGCAGTCGCCACCGCACGCAGTTTGTCATTTTTCACCACTGCCTTTGTAAAAGCTGCATTTTCACTGGATGAGAGACGTTTTATGACTCAAGGCTGGAATGTCRTCATAAAACATGAAGCTCATAAAGCAGCAGAGCTGCACAGATTAAACCAATACGTTCTCATACCCGTCTCGTCAACATATTGATGCTTGGTCAGGTGCCGTCTGCGTCCAGTTTTGACGTCTCGGGCACCCCCACCCCTTGCATCAGTCATTGCCGCCCACGGCTTTTCTTAGGGATCTTTGGGTTGGGGGTCTGTGGTTAATATGAGGAATCAGGATTAATGGTTAATTTTAGGCAGGGGAGGAGCCAGGGGGTGGCCAGGGGTGGCCATGGCCACCACAGACAAATCTTTGGCCACCCCATTGGCCACACCCCTTCCACAGTGAAACAACCTTTAGGGGTGTAATAACCCTCCTGAACAGTTGGTGGCAGTGTTTAACAGTTTGAAACATCACCAAGCTCAAAGAAGAGACAAAATGTGATTGTTTTCTTTATGTTATCTGACTTATGGTGACAAATATTTTTGTTTTTTGTCATCATAACACTGTCATTTTCTGTTATGAAGGCTCCGTGATGCTCTGTCCCTTTTGATTATGACTAAATCAGAAAAAGTGAAATGCCCCTTTAAATTCACTGTTGGTGGTTATCAACATTGCACCTGTTCATTGGGTAAAATTATTAATATTAGTTTTAAGCATGCAGTTGAATGTCATCATTATTTGGCACAATGACATGTGTTACAATTAAAAATAAATCAATAAACAACATAAAAATAAAAAGCACCCCTAAAGTCATTAGATATGATAAATTGTATCACATTAATTAACCTTATCTCAGCTCTAGCAGTGAGTTTAAAAACAGGATAATGAAACTAGTTTAATGAATAATCTGTCTCTGAAATAATTATTAAATCAAGTGTTTATTTATGTAGATAAAAGTATGTTTAAAAAACCTGGTAAAATATACCAGAATGCAGGAAATGCATCTATTTCATTCAAAATTTTCTGGGGGAGGACCCACAGACCTCCCAACAGTGTGTCCCCCCACTTTTAAAATGGTTCTGATACTCATGTTTATAAAAGGTAATATATGGACATAAGGAAATGACCAAAACACAAAGATCTGTAGAAACTTTCAAGTAAAAAATGATGTAATTTTCCTGACCCCCCCTGTGTGAGTAGTGGTCCCCGTGTGGACACCCCTGAGAAAAATGTCTGTCTCCGCCACTGATTTTAGGTACTGAGGTCGGAGTTAGGCTGTATAGGGCTAATATAAGTTAAATTTAGGGTCTGGGATGGTTAACTATCACGCATTTCCTACTCCTTACAAAAATACGACAACACACTCCTCCTCCTCCGTCTCTTCTTGTTAAGAACTGATGCGAGGGGGGGTACCCGACGCATCCAAAACTGGACGCAGGCTATCTGACCAAGCGTCAATACGTTGACAAGTCAGGAGTGAGAATGGGTTGATTAAACAGCAACTACATTGAATCCARGGCGTCCTGAGATATTTTGCTAACAAGCAAACAATTACGCTTCACCTGCCTTCAAGCTTCAGAAGATGAATTTAACTGACTTTAATCCAGCTCAGAATCAGGGGCGGGTCAAGGGGCGGGGCCACAGGGGCATTGGCCCCAGCTGAGATCTGACTGGCCCCCTGAAGTGGCCCAGTCCTGTCACTCTTCTGTCCTTCGCTCGAGAGTGATGATGGTGAACGCAGTTCCGTGTCCAAACACTAGAGGTGCCAATGAGTCAAATGGGAAAGTCCAGCATGAAACAAGAAATCGTTTTCTTTTCTTCGAAGAATTTAAACAATCCTGTAGAAAAAAGTCTTTCAACTAAAAAATGACGGCTGGATTTTCTGTTTAATTGTATTTTATCTACGTACAGTAAAAATGCATGTAAATTTCCAAGCTTTTATAAATTATATTGCAAGTGTTTGAACATGTGTGACTGGTTAAACACACCTCAGGGTTTCCTCTAGGATTTTTAAACCGTGATGGTGGGCTGCAGGAGGGGATGGGGATGTGTGTGACAAGACACAAGTTCTGTGTAACTTGATTATTTCACTTAATTTTACGTCCCCGCTTACTTTTTTCTTTCCTCTTTTCTTCCCTGCTGATCTCTTTTGCCTCATCATCCTCACTTGTTGAGGAAGATGTACCCTCCTGCTCTCTCTCTCTCTCTCTCTCTCTCTCTCTCTCTCTCTCTCTCTCTCTCTCTCTCTCTCTCTCTCTC
>NW_013952821.1:375005-377663 GCF_001266775.1 Austrofundulus limnaeus
AAAGCAAATCCAATAACTATCAGCCTCCATTTTGTAACTACATGGGACGTCCTGACGTCATCACACAGCTGCTTCCGGAACATATAAATGCGCAGAAAGCACCAAAACAAAGAGGAAACTACAAAACTGGAGGAAAGAGAGATTTAACCGGCTCTGTCTTCATTGAATGCAATGATTTGGGCTSATTTTGGTTTTTATTGAAGGAGTYTGAGTTTGACATGAGCGAGGTKTGCAAAATGAAGATGAAGCACTTTGGGAACACGACAAATGGGCTCACATCATCAGGTTTGAATGAAAAATCRATTTYGAATCGAATCRTGGCCCTAAAAATCAGAACTGAATCGAAYTGTGAGAGAGTAAAAGATTACCACCCCTATTATATGTGCATGTTTATATAATAAATTACATGTAGAGGAAACCCAGCACTTTACTAAAACTGAAGACTTCTGTGCAAGGATGTTGAACAAAYTGGCCTCTCTATGAATGTTTTGGCCCCTTTATGGCCCCYTGATGGCCCCTTGATGGCCCCTTACTCAGATAAATCCTAGATCCACCACTGTTCAGAAGTGTAATCCTGCATCTCTGAACTTTAATAAAAATGTGACCTTTGAGTTATTCCACTTCTTCTTTAAACATTTTGTTTTTCAGTGCGGAGCTTCTCGTGTTTCTCTTTTCTTTATTTAACTTCTTGAGATAAAATATCCTTCAGTAYTGACAGAAAGGCAGCTCTCATATAAGGTGCAGATGACGGTTTGACCTCCAGCTCTCTCTCTCTCTCAGCTGCAGTTTTTCAGATGATGAACAACTCAAGAAATGTTAAACTACTTCCTCGTTTTAAAAACAATCATTTAGTTTAGTTGTTATTTGAGATGAAAACATCGACCAGCCTGCAGACCTGCAGACCTGCAGACCTGTCTCACCTGCAGACACCTGATCCGTTTCGTCACACGCCTCGGCTCAGGACCAGCAGAGAGAAAGATGATCATCATGAATGAGAAGGTTGACGGGCTGCCAGGTGAACGTGAGACTAAAGATCTGCAAACACTCCAGCTGATCCATAAAAACCAGCAGACAACAGAACCTCCTGAAGCTTGGAGAGTTTCCTTCGCTCCCCGGAGTCCTGCAGACTCTGGGAGAGGAGCTGAACCTCTGTGACTCCAGAGGTGTTTAATTAAATTCTCCTCTGCGCTCAGGCAGATCGAAACATCGACTCTTTAGTTTTCAGCGTCAGGGCAGACGAGTCAGATCAGAGCAGAGGACTGGTTCTGATTTAAACCTTTTAAAAACTCGTTTTCCCAGGAGTGGGTTCCAGTCTGAGCCCGGGAAGCTGAACTGAATTCTGACGGTTCTGCATTTAATTATTCATCAAGAGATGGCTGCACCTGAAACAACGGAGCAGGGAGATAAAAGATGCTGCCAGCAGCTCGTAGTTAACCGCTTCACATGATGCTGCTGATTGGATGCTGCACAGAAAAAAAAGGCAAAAAACAAATCCTGTGAAATCCTGATCTGAAAGACGACAGTGGAAAGAAATTTGTGCCAAAAACCTTGAGCTGAGTTCTGAATCGAGACCTGCCAGGAGGCTGAAATGATGACAAATGTTTGTTTCTTTAAACGCTTTGAGGTTAAATAAGGAGAAAACTAAATAAAGTYATTCATCAAACAGTTCAGCGAGACGAAGCAGACGTGCTGCTCTGACAATAACTTTTACAAAACGTCTCCAAACACAGAAAGTTTAGTGATGCTGAGGAGAACTGATCAGAATCTCACCTCCACATCCAGTTTTCACTTCCTCTGCCCTCCTGGGCCGGTCCTCTTCACTGGGCTTCCTCCCCAGAGGCTCCTGCAGAGTCCCTGCTGGACACCCGGCGAAGAGACGAGGACGAGGACGAGGAGGAGAGGGGTCCAGACTGACAGCACATCACTGCGACGACTGAGAAGAGTGAGAAGAGAGACCCGAGGCAGAGAGTGAAGAATGAAGGGGAGGAGACTGATGTGTGAAGAGGGAGGAAACATGTTCCGATGAAGGGTTGCAGAGGAAAAGAAAAACGAAGGAAAATCAGAGGCTGACGGGACACAACGAGGTCATTTTTCACCAGTTCACCCTGGAACAATGACAAAACAAACTGTTGGAACAAAATCTGTGTCCAAATTTCAAATGATAAACAGCTGAAAGTCTGAAGTCTGAGCCCTAAAAGATCAACCAAGAGTTTTATTTAAAACCTTTTCTATTTTTAATAAGTTTTACTCCCTAAAAACAACTAAACTAATTGTATTTGTCATCAAATGAGCAGGTTTAAACTGTGGGAGAATATAATTCAGATAAACAAACCCAATAATAATTCTGATGGATCAGAGATGAGCACATCTCAACCCAGATGTAACAAAACTGTCATTTTAAAAATGTTTGTGTTTATATATGTTTATTAAACCAACATCCATTACAGTGACTTACATATTTCATGCACAAATACAACTATAACAGTTGTACTTTTTAATAAATATGAAAACAAAACGTTTGATGCAAACAAAAATTTAACACTTTAGCGAGCTGAAAAAAGCAACGACCCAAGACCCCTTGAGGTTAAACTCCTGCGTGGTTCTGGTTCTGGTAAAATGTTTCTGTTGTTTATGTACTTCAGTAAATTTCCCATATTT
>NW_013952821.1:379895-391546 GCF_001266775.1 Austrofundulus limnaeus
CTACTCCAACGTGCTGCCACCCCCAGCGGCGCAATTCCGGAACCATTGTGTATGGTTTGATTTCTTTGTATGTATGGATCACTTGGGTTGTTACCAACATCTGGTGAAAATTTCATGTCATTAGCACCTCTAGTAATATATTTACTGAGAAAAATGGTGACGTGTTCAATGCTTATTTTACCCGCTGTATATTGTAAAAAAAAATTGTGTCCGTGTTGGTCTCAAGCCCTGGAGGCGGGACAGTCTGAAGCCATTTTAGGGGACTGATAATGCCTAATAACGTCTATTTCATGGATGATAACATCTGAAGCAGGTGCAGTTAAAAAGGCATTTTAAAGCTGATGTGAGTGCTTTTTAAGTGAAAATAAATGAAAAAAAGAATAAACAACATTTTGGAGGGTCCTCATTGGCAGGCTGGACAGAAGTCAACTGTGGGCCAGATGTGGTTTGCGGGCCACCAGTTGCCCATCCATGCTATAGAGAATTTAAAATACGGGTGTATGTTTGCGGATAAAGTCTATTAATCACTAAATAAGTCCAAGTTATAGAGATACAGACTACTTCTGTCATTGTGACGACCAGCAGCAGCAGCAGCAGCGTTCTAATTTCTCTCCTGTATTCCCACCAGCTTTTCAGACTAACGAGGTTACAAGAAGGGAAATCAGTCCTATCAGGGGATCTGAGCCACGACTTGTTGTTTTGAACGAGACAAACGTCTCTTTAATTGGACTAAATCCTGTCAGGAGGCACGTCTCACGTCTGCAAACTGAGCTCCAAAACAAACAGAGCCGCAAAACCAGCAGAGCTAATTTATCTAAAGTGTGTTAACGAACCGTTCTGAGCCAACATCCTCCTGAGCCCCACCCCCTGACCTGCCCCTGCAGCCGGGCCCAGGCAGGCCAGCCTACCCCCCACAGCTCGTGGTGCATAAACAGTTTTTAAATAAGCTGTCATTTTATTGTTGCACCGATGGTTCTGCAGGTTCTGAGAACCTCAGGCTGATTTATCTCAAGTTTCAGTCTCAGATGAAGTCCATCCAGGGTTGTTGGTCAGATTAATGATGCAAAACTAAAACCACCTGTCAGCAGGTTCGTAGATTTATTCAGCAGATTAGAGGAGATTATGAATAGATTGGAAACACTTTTAGGGTTTGCATATTTTTCTGTCTTGAGAGTATTTTCTAAAAGGATTAAATATGATTTTAAAGACTTGTGTGGACCAGGTCTGCCTGATTACAGAAGTGGAGTCAGGTGTTGCGGCTTTACTGAAGACCGGTCTGCATCTCTTCACACTCTGTAATCCCGCTGACGACTTCTGATGCCATCAGCCTTATTTTTCCCATCCCTAATCCCAAACTTTCTTTTTTTCCAACACTTTAACTGCAGTTTGATTCCTGAGCTTCACTCTGAGGTTTTGCTTTTCAACAGAAATCCATCGAGTCGCTSTTTAAGTCCAGCACAGCTCAGCTGCCTGCTGATGGTAGTTTACTAATAAAACACTTTTTGTCTGAAGCAAGCCTCTCCAAATAAAAAAGGAACCCCATTAAGAGAAAACTAATATTTTATTTGGACCATAATCCATCTTCTAACAAGGACTTTGGGGCTTCAACATCTCAATGTTTGTATTTATAACAAAAAAACAAGAATCATGATTATCCACCGTCTTTAGGCAGGCTGATCTTTTGGTGCCTGTAATAAAATAACTATTTTTTCTCTCTGACAGCTTTGAAACAAAAAATCTGAATGATTAATGTGTGGATAAAGCTAAAAACACAAGTGAAATTAGATCTGCAGAGATGCAGAGTACACGTCACTGTTAGACTCTGCATACTAACCTTCAGCATCAAAAACTGTAAACCGATCCTCTGGAATCGCATTCAGGACTTTCAAACTGCACAGAACAAAACAGAAAAACACATTTTTTGTGTTTCAGGCTCCAAAACGACGATAAGTCTTTAAAAACAGACTGATAACTTCCACTGACGGCTCCATAAAATCTGCACATTTACAGGAAATCTAATAAAAAGTGATAATGTTAGCATTTTCCATAAAAACATTTCTATGATGTAACCACAAAAACAGCTTCTCTTTGAGCTCTTTGGTTTTGTTTTTGTTTGTTTCTGGATCATTTCGACATAAAAAKGCTCCTAAACTCAAGGGATGGTAATGTGACAGAGACTCGATTTATTCTTATTTTCATAGATTAATCTGTATGAAAACAGATTACAGTTTGACAGGATTATCCCAACGAGCTAAAAACTCTGAGTTCCTGCAGGTCATTTCATATGAAGTGCTAAGTGTAACAAAAAGTTGAAAAATGCCACTAACACATTTTCATTATTTAGCTCATTTTGAGTTTAAAATCCTATAAATTTTCCGCCTTATTTAGCTCTCTGTTCTTACATTTAACTATTTTTTTATTAAATGTTAAATTAAAAAGTTTAATATGTGTAAATATTAAATCCTAAATCTATATGTAAAAGTTAAATCTTAAATGTTAACATTTAAGTATTTCAGAATGGAACACAGCCTTTGCTGTTGGTGCCTGGCTCTTCTTGTGATGTCATCATCCTGCGACAAAAGCAACCGCTAATGCTGCTAACTTGGCTAATGCTATTGAAGATGGGTTTTAAAATCTGAATTCAAAATGTGTTCATTGAAAACAACATGRATAGTRTCTCAGTTTGAAGCACTCTRCCTTGTAGGGAAGCGTTAAAGGAGTTAGCTGCRTTAGCTGCGTTCAAGCGTTAGCAGCTGCTTTCGTCTCAGGATGATGATGTCATAATAAGAGCCAAGCGTCAACAGCAAAGGCTGCGTTCCATTCTGAAATACTTGAGTAGAAACTTCAACAGTTAAGATTTAACGTTTGCATTTAAATGTAGGATTAAATATTTACACACAGTATTTAACATTTAATGAGCAAAATGTAAGAATGGTGAGCTAAATAATGTCAGTAGAAATTAATTTTAACTGGGGTTTTACAGCGAGAAAGTGAGCTCAAAAACAATATGTTAGCAGTAAGTTAGTTTCCTGTAGATATTAAATCTATAATTTATATCCCATAAAGTTGAATTTGTCTGAGTTTGATGCTCATAGTTGTCTTTTTCTGCCTCCATCCTCTCCTGTGAATCTGTCTGCGGAGCTGAAGGAGGCGCCTTGGTGCTGAAACGATGCTGAGGCTCAGATCGTCTCACAGGTCACCTCGGGCTGGATTCCTGCCAGAAGCTCGGTTGTCTAAAAGTGTCGCTCGGAGGAGCCTTGGAGGACCTGAAACCTGAGGAAAACCAGGTGAATGATCTCCACTCAGACACGTTCGATACGACTGCAGGCAAAAAAGGAAAAACCTTTCTGTTCGAGTCAGTGACTCCGTCTGGCAACCGACTTTTCTGCTGTGAAACGTAACATCATTACTGAGATTTCAACTCCGCTGTGGAAGATTAGAAGAGAAACAGCGTTAATAAACACAGAGGTAYGCAAATAAAGGCCCTGGGGCCAAATTTGGACTGGTGAGATAAACATTTGGCCTCTGAAGTTTCTGTTTTTACTCAGGGTTTAATCCAAACTACGGCTGAGTGGAAGGCTGTGGCGGCCATCTTTCTGAGAGCTTTATTGGGATCTGTCCGGGGGATCACGAGGTATTTCGCTGACAGACTGACAAATACAAAAAGTGTTCAAAGTCAATCTGAATCAACATTTTTTTCATAAAGAAAGATGTTTGTATAAGATGTTTTCAGTTGGTTTGATGCTCTGATGATTGATTAGTTACAACTAATCAGAGTTTTAATGTTTTAAATGTATTAATCCTGTTTGTATTTGTACAAAGTGTAGTACAGGTTCTAAATAAATTTAAGCAACAGCCTGAGGTGGGTAGAGTACCCAACAATTGTACTCAGGTAAGAGTAGCACTAACTCAACATTTTTTAAAGCCATTCAAAAAATAATTTGGAGTAAAAAGTATTTGGTATAAAGGCCACACAAGTACTGATGGAGACATAATTTAATATGTAAGAATGACATCATCAGATGGACCAAAACATAAAGCTATGTGGAACATTTGTTTATTTTTAAAGATCAAAATAAAAAATAATTCATATAAATAACATAATAACAAATTCAGGCAAAAGAAACATTTTTCCAAATCATTTTTTTTCTTCAAAATAAAACCAACAAAAACTGCAGGTGTGTGTRTGTTTGGTGAATCTTTGGTGAAAACATGTTCAGTCTGCATTCAGTCAAGTTAGTCACAGCGGGTAGAGTATCCAGAAATTTTACTCAAGTAAAAGCAGCGACACTTCATAGTAAAATTACTCAAGTAAATGTAAAAAGTACAGCGTAGTAAAAGTACTCCTAAAAGTACATTTTTTTTTCCAAAAAGTCACTCAAGTAAATGTAACTACTCACTACCCAACTCTGGTGAATTCATCTCCAGTCAAAAGAGACTGTTGTGTGTTTTTGTTGAGTTTCAGTTCAAACCGCTGCAGTTAGTCTGCCCTCTGGTGGAAACCASCTGTAACTACAGGCTCATCTCAGTCAGTTTAAATGAAGACAAACTCATTTAGTCATGAGCAGAAAGATTGTTTTCATTGTGATTCAATTTCCTCATTTCGCAGAAATGTTAAAAGTCAAATCTGTGTCAGAAAATCAACCAATTCAGATGAACTTCGCCAGCTTGTAAAAACAACAAACAAACCAGTCAGCAGTGAAGAAGAGAAGTAAACCTGCTGATTTATCACCATCACTGCAGAAACAATAATTATATGTTTATGTTTAGCTGCTGTCTGATTCTCAGGTTAGTTTTTGTTCCGAGCTGTTGAGTTGAATCAAATCAAATGAACAGTATTGATTTAATGAAGCTGCCTGAAGCTGTGAATAAATTACATTTGACAAAGTGTCATTCGCACGCGGAGAAGTGGGTGAGCACAGTGACACACAGAACCACATGTGGAGTCTGTAAACACAAATAAAGTTTGGTTTCATTTGGCTTAGAATGAAAACACAGTCAGGTCTCTATGAAACTGTGAAAAACCGCCTCAAACTGCATCCAGGACCTTCAGAACTGGTTCCACATCCTCCTCGTCTGATCAACGGGTCGATGGCGTCCTGAAACCCAGCAAGGACAGGGGAGCCAGGACAGTTCCCACCCACTAATCAATGCGGATGATCGGCCTTTGAGGGGTCCACACAGAACTTAGGACCTCAGAGATCCAGACCCTGACAGGACGGACAGCAGCAAAGATGAAAGCAGCTCAAATCCACACTGGGATTCTGGTTCTGATGGGGCTTTCTGCTGCAGGTGAGACATAAACTATCTTTTACACAAATTATACCCTCATATGTGCATTTAGTCATGTCAGTCTGAGGGATGTGTGAGATTAAAACAGCAAAGCAGCAGAAGTTGAAGGCAGCAGACTCAGTTCTTCTGCAAAACCCAACTTTTCTTAAATCTCAAATCTATTTTTACTTGTTCTGAACAGATTTCCTGAAATTCCTTCTGCTTCCTGTGACTTGTGGGCTTTTATTTTTGACTCTGTGCTCAGCGTGTGAGGTGAATCACTGAACGTCACCGCTTCGCTTCATGTCTGTTGAAAGGGGAAGGAAGCGTCCAACTTTTATTGAGAGTCACAAAGAGGAACCAAGCTCGACTGACATGAATCAGGGCTCACATCCCTGCAGAGTCCAGGGGAGGAGGGGAGGGAGGGAGACAGAGATTTAATTAAACATGACCCACAATCCCTCATTATCCAGAGCACAGCTGGGCTGATCGATGCCATGGATTCTCGTCATACTGTCCCCGTCTCTGTCCTGATGAATGCTTTTTATTTACTGAGCCGTTTCTGAAGGTGACCAGTGGCGGAGCCAGACATTTTTCTCAGGGGTGGCCAGACTGGGACCACTAATCACACAGGGGTGGCCAGGAAAATTACATCATTTTTTAAATTGAAAGTTCTCTGCAGATTTTTGTTTTTTCCTCATTTCCTTATGTCCGTATACAGGCAGTGATTACCTTATAAACATGGGCGTCAGAACCATTTTAAAAGTGGGGGGACACACTGTTGGTGGGTCTGGGGGTCCTCCTCCAGAAAATTTTGAATGAAATAGATGCGATTTCCTGCATTCTGGTTTATTTTACCAGGTTGTTAAACATACTTTTACCTACATAAATAAACACTTGATTTAATAATTATTTCAGGGACAAATTATTCATTAAACTAGTTCCACAGTCACTGCTGTAACTGAGATAAGGTTAGTTAAAGTCACACAGTTTATCATATCTAATGACTATAGGAGTGCTTTTTACCTTTACGTTTAATGATTCATTTTTAATTGTAACACGTCTTTGTGCCAAATAAGGATGACCCTCAACTGCACGTTTAAAACTAACATTAATAACTTTACCCAATGAACAGGTGCAATATTGATAACCACCAACAGTGAATTTAGAGGGTTGTTTCACTTTTTCTGATTTAGTGATAGGTCTACTCATAACCAAAMACARAGCATCATTCAGCCTTCATAACATAAAATGACACTTTTATGGTGACAAAAAACAAAACAAAACAAAACATTTGTCACCATAAGTCCAAAAGTTGACACCATAAATCAGATTATATAGTCATATGTTCTGTATGTAAAGAAAATTATCATTTCCTTGTCATTACCCTTCTTCAGTGATAGAGCTTGGTGATGTTTCAAACTGTTAAACACTGCCACCAACTGTTCAGGAGGATTATTACACCMYTAAMTGTTGTTTTACTMTGGAAGKGTTGTGTACAGCAGGGTGGCCAACGGGGTGGCCAAAGATTTGTCAGTGGTGGCCACCCCTGGCCACCCCCTGGCTCCACCCCTGAAGGTGACACGCTCCAACTTCACCACTTCCTGCTCTTGTTCCCCATCTGAAGCAGGCCTGTTGAAGGTCGACGTCTCCCCGGACGGGGKCAGCAGCGGGGGGGACACCATCAGCCACCCCCTGACCCTGGTGCAGCGCCTGGAGGCCCTGCTGGTCCAGGGGAACGGGAGTGACGTGTCGCTGCGCGTGGAGACCCCCAACGCTGACGAGGTGAAGGTGATCCAGGCCCACGCCCTGGTGCTGTCCCTGCAGAGCCCCGTGTTCCAGGAGCTGCTGCAGGGCAGGAACAGCAGCACGGTGGTGCTGAGGGAGAGCTCCGACTGCGCCGCTGTGTTCGACAGGTTCATCAGGTGAGGAGCATCAGAGCGCCCCCTACAGGGATGAGCCGTGCACCTGAGGCAGGGAGGATCAATGAACACCAGCAAACAGCTCCTGTGGTGCAGCTGGAGCTGCTGCTGCCATCGATAAGATGAGATAAGATAAGATAAGATAAGATAAGATAAGATGAGATAAGATAAGATGAGATAAGATAAGATAAGATAAGATAAGATAAGATGAGATAAGATAAGATAAGATAAGATAAGATAAGATAAGATAAGATAAGATAAGATAAGATAAGAAAAGATAAGATGAGATAAGACTTTATTGATTCCACAGTGGGGAAATTTGCACATTACTGCAGCTCAGTACAGGAGAGGGTGAGAAGAATAAAAAATAACAAAACACACTATACACTTGTGATATATAATAATGTACATATAACAATGCACATATACACATGTACACAAACACATATGCAAATACATTTATATTTTATGAAGGATAGAAATATCCATTTCTATCACCTGTGTTACTGAGGTCCTTTAAAGTGCCTGTGATGTCAAATTTTTGTAAGACGTATGAAGGTATTTTTAGAAAGAGGACATTGATAAAATATTGCAAAAGAAATTTCATGTCGCTGAGATGAACAGTTGTTGAGATTTTTGCCTGTAAAGTAACAGGAAGTGATGTCAAAGGGGAATGTCTGAATGTGAACAGAGCGTTGCTACAACAGCCAACAACCCAGACTGTAGAGAAGAATCTGATGATTCTGAAGATTATTTTGAGTCACTATCAGAGAGATGATGAAGAGATTGTTTCATTTAACAAAGACCAGAGAGTTTTCTTTGTTAAAGAGTTCCCCTTTGATGTCACTTCCTGTTTCACTTTGGCTGAGCCAAGTTCAAAAGAAAATATACTAGTTTTGGGACATAATGGGTTAAATCGTGTGTATTATTCCAACTTTCTTTAATATAAAGATGTTTTCTTTGACTTTTTGTATTTGAAGAATATGCAGGTCACGGGCACTTTAAAACTCAAACCTGACTTTTGACTTAAGTAAAACAAATCATCTAATCAGTAACTAATCAAGTATTTTCCCTCAGTGATGAGGTTTTTTTGGTCCAATTTCTTGTTTCAGTTATTTGTCTCAAGTCAGAATCATGTTAAAGATCTGAGAAATTAAAAAAAAATCAGTATTTATAAAGCTTTAAAGGAGACATATGATGCTTTTAAAACCTTCTTTTTCACATGGAAATCCTTCAGTTGGGGTTCATATAAAGTGGAACTCCTTATTGTAACTCCACAAGCCCCTCTTTCACCCCTTGTCTGAGATGTGTCTCAGAGCAACTTGTTTTGAGGCTGTATCTTTAAATCTAAACAAGCCCCCACCCCACCCCCAGCTTCCAGACTGGTCCATTCCAGTTTGATAGAGGGGTTCACGACTGTATAGAGGCACAGAAACATTTTATTTACAAATTGATGAAGAGGAGGTATTACGCAAAATTCACTTTTTTGTGCTTTGTACTCAGAAAAATCATCGTCCCCTCATCAAACACACCCAGAGCGTTGCTTTGACTCCTTCATGCATGTTTGAGAAATCCTTGAGTAGCCCTGTGGAGATGCCCAAATGTTTGTTGGTACAAAGCTCCGCCTATTCACACAAACCTCCTCCCCTGGACCTCAGTCCGCAGCCAAGCCCCTGCCCCACAGAGCATCCCTCCCCGAAGCATCGTTGTGAAAATGTGCTGAAGTGGGAGTGTCAGAAACAGTAGGATGTTCTTAAAGAGACTGAGGCCAATTTCTAAGCACTTAGATGCAACGACAAATTTATTTTTGATATAAAAAGTCTGACCCGGAGTGAAACTATAGTTGGTAAGYTCAGACCTTACATGTTTCTTTGCACACACTGTGACTTGTTAGTTCAGAACATGTCATAGATAAATAWGAGCCAAACAGAATATAAAGWTATCYACGCAGCACCAGAGAGACTAATTTAAACTTATCTGCATCCTAGAGACTCCAAGTCCACAACAAAATGTATTTAATGGATAAAAAAGTGGATTTTGCAGGACGTGTCCTCTTTAAAGGCATCGTTCTGTTCTTGGTAAAAAGGAGGTCATTATGTGCGGTCAGTATCTTACCTGCAGCACACATCGGTGAGCTCAACACCAGTTTCAGGAATTAAGGTAATATTTATTGAGGAGTCAAGCTAACACACAGTGCTACTCATTTCCAACCATAAAATAAACATATCCGAATTATATCAAAAGTTATCCTGGACTACAACGAAGCAGTTTACTTCAACTGTTTCACCCGCTTCGGATGTTATCATYCATGAAATGGAYGTTATTAGGCRTTATCAGTCCCCTAGAATGGCTTCAGAATGTCCCACCTGTGCCGGTTAGCAGGTTTCCCGTCCCAAAGAATGGCTTCTGATTGTCAGCTGGTTAATATGAGGCTTAAATCCACTAAGGTTAACTTTAGAGCAAATGACATGGTTAGCGCTAACCTCCGACGGATGCATATTGTGGCCTCTCAATAGGGCAATGGGTAGAGTGTCGAGTGGGAGACCAGGGTTCGAGWCMGACAYGGACACAAAAAAWTTATTACAATATGTTTTGGTTATTTACACATTCATTGTCATTGATATATTAACCCACTAGGGGGCACTGTCGGGACAGACCGAAGCCTAGAAGGCACAGTAGGGACCCTCTGAAGCCATTATGTGGGACTGATAACGTCCAATAACGTCCATTTCATGGACTGATAACATCAGAATCCCCTGGCTGTTTTCCAGATACACTGTTGTGTAAGTCAGTAAAGCGGGTCTGCACTCAACATAAACAATATCTGGTTTGTCTTTGCAGGTATCTGTACTGTGGAGAGATTTCTCTCCGTTTGGACCAAGCCACACCTCTGCACAAACTGGCCACAAAGTACCAGGTCCCGAGTCTTCAGCAGGGCGTCACCCACTACATGACCCAGAACCTGGCCCGGGATTCGCCGTCGGGTCAGGTGGCAGGCTGGTACGAGTACGCCCTGCAGGCGGGGGACGTCACCCTGAGGGACAGCTGCCTGCAGTACCTGGCCTGGAACCTGTCGTCGGTCCTGCAGAGYGGGGAGTGGGCCGGCATCAGCAGCCAGCTGCTCATGACGCTGCTGCAGCGCTCCGACCTGGTCCTGCACAGCGAGGTGGAGCTCTTCACGGCGCTGGAGGCCTGGATCATCCAGAACCAGCCGGACGGTTTGACGGCGGAGAACGCTCTGAGGGCCGTGCGTTACGCCATGATGCCCCCGCGGGAGCTGTTCCGCCTGCAGACCCAGTCCTCAGTCCTGGCCCGGTACCAGGAGTCGGTGCGCGACCTGCTCTACATGTCCTACCAGTTCCACTCAGCGTCGCCGCTGCAGATGGCCAAATACTTCGAYGTGAACTGCAGCCTCTTCGTGCCCAGGAACTACCTGTCCGCGGCGTGGGGGTCTCAGTGGATCATCAACAACCCGACCCGGGACGACCGCAGCACCAGCTTCCAGACCCAGCTGGGTCCGAGCGGCCACGACGCCAGCAGGAGGGTGACGTGGAACGCCCTGTTCTCGCCACGCTGGTTGCCCCTCAGCATGAGGCCCATGTACACGGAGACGGGCGCCATGCAGCCCACGCGCGTYGAAGGCGGCCGCCCCCGGATCATCATCACCCCGGCCACCTCCAGCGCCGACTTCGCCGGCGTCAACTTCCAGAAGACGGTGCTGGTGCTGGCCCAGCAGCAGGGCCGGCTGCTCGTCAAGCACGTCTACAACTTTCACCAGAGCACCGAGGAGAACGGCGACTTCCTGTCCGAGGCCAGCCTGCACCGCCGGACGTCCGAGTACCTCGTGGACGGATCGCTCTTTCTGCACGTGGTGGTCAAACCGCTTTACCAGACCCTGATAACCACAAAGAACTGACCCGCTCACCCTTCGCTCTGACGTTTGGACCTCCCGTCCCGTCGTGTAAAAGTGCTGAAAAAGAACTTTTCTCTCAAAGTCTGGTTCTGATCGAAACTTTCTTACTGTCAACACGAAATACAGCTAATGTGGATAAATCCGCCGGTAAAAGTAGTTCCAGTTAAAATAAAGCTTTCTAAAAATTCYTAAACTAAATAAAATCATTTTTTAAAAATAACAAATCAACCATAATCGTAAAAACGTGTTTTTGACAGTAAGAAAACATCATCAGCAGGTTTTTCTTCTTTAACRTTGGTGCTAATGAATCCATTTACATGAAGAGTTACGACCCGTTAGCTCTGATTTAATCATTTAATGATCAAAAATATGATTTTAATTTGAGTTTTTACACAAAAATAACCTGAAGGTTTTAAATGTTGAAGAAAAGTTCAGTAATTATTCTTCAGCAGTAAATTAACATCCTAAAGAAGTTAGTTTCAGGAAGATTTAAATGTAATTTTAGATTTTTAAAAAGTAATTTTTGGTCATTGAATCGGTAAATC
>NW_013952821.1:392983-395594 GCF_001266775.1 Austrofundulus limnaeus
TATATCAATGGTAAACTTAAACAAATTTATTTATTAAACAAATTTATGGCTATAAGCAATTGAGCAATTTAGTTGGATAGCACTAATGTCTCAAAATTAGCTGCTATAAAGCATCGTCCATAAACTAAATCTCATAATATGTCGATCATCCACGGGAATTCCCTGTAGGAAAGTGGCAACGTTCAGAATTCAAGATGGCAGCTACTAAACTGAAACAAATCATGAGTAAAACTCACTTTATTCAGTYGTACACTTAATACTTTTCAGTGTTTATAAGAGGATGTGTTTAAATACTGTTTAGTTGAAGTTAAACATGAAACGTCAAAACCGGTTTGTTTGTTTACAGAGCTAGCAATGCTAGCCTAGCATACTTTTTGCATGTCGAATCTGAAGTTGTTTAATCTCAGAGCAGATTAAATAATAATCTGACATGTTTGTTTAGTTCAGTGTTTATATCTGAACCTGCCTCTGACCGGGATGCTCCAGTGAAACTTTTTATTTTTGAACGAAGCAACGAGATGGAAATAAAGTATCGACCGAGTAACTTTAGGATCGATACGCTCTGCGACTCAGGCTGGACGTTACTATCTACATGGTGGAAAATTAAAAATAAAAAGATGAAGCAACTGGACTTGTGTTTTGAAGCTGTAAACACATGAATCTACAGATTTAAACAGCGTGACTTCAGGTCAGTGTCTTACCGGTCCTTCACCCCCTCCTCCCTGATGAAAAAGTCAGATGTAATGCGGAATGAGCGTTCACACTGCAGTCACTTTGAAAACATCAGATATACAGTATATCCGATTTAAAACCACATACTGAAACGGCCTGGGTTGGATTTGAAAAAAATCGGATATGGGTCGCATTTGCCTGCAGTGTGAACGTAGCCTTTGTCTTTGCATGATAGAGCTTTAACTTGTAGCTGTAGAGATGAACTGTGTTCRCTGACGATGGTTTTCTGAAGTCTTCCTGAGCCCATGTGCTAAYATCTGTTACAGAAGGATGTGGGTTTTTAATGCAGGGCTGCCTGAGGGGTCAAAGGTCATTCAGTGYTGGTTTTCAGCCTCGCTGCTTCCTTGCAGAGATTTCTTCAGATTCTCTGAATCTTTTGATGATTTTATGGACTGCAGATGACGAAAACACTAAATTCTTTGTAAATATATTGAGAGAAGTTCTTAAACTGTTAAATTTGCTCAYGCAGCTGTTCACAAAGCGGTGAACCTCGCCTCCTCCTTGCTTGTGATCGACTGAGCCTTTCGGGGATGATCCCTTCATACCCAAACGTGATGCTCACCGGTTTCCAATTAATAACAGTAATAATATTATATCTGTTCACGTGTGGACGGCTCCAAACAGATGTTTTTGAGCATTCCTCAACTTTCCCAGTCTTTAAATCTTTTTGAAACCTGTTGCAGCATCAAATTCAAATTGCGAAAATATTCGCAAAAAACAACAAACACGACAACAATATGGGCTAAAAATTATTTGTAAATCATCATAATCTGTTTTTATTTATTATTACACAATGTCCCAACTTCATTAGAATTAGTGTTGTAGCAAATTATTTCCATTTATTTTATTTTATTTTTTTCTTGTTTAAACTCCTCTCAGGGCTCCGTTCGGTTAATCGGTTACAGTCGATCAATGATGATGAAACATTTCCTTTCAGTTGAGGCTTCCCGCCGCCACACCTCCACAACTGCATTTCCCACAATCCCCCGCGCTCCAAGCAGGAAGAGCGTCGCCTCGCAGGGGCTCACACTGATCCAAGTTAGGAGCTTTCAGCTGCCAGCCTCGGCCCATCATGTAAGCGCTGCGGAGGACTCTTTGCAGCGCTTTTGCACGAATCCCCCAGGTTTCCCGACGCCCGCGCGAGCCGTGCATTCGTAGCCCGCCGCGTGCACGGACGCGCGCGCCCCGCACGGAGAAAGGGTCCAAGTGCATGAAGACCGAGGCTTGGATCGTGCATCTTTGTTGCAGCGCGAGCCGCCAGCAGCTCCAGCTCGATGGAGGGAGGGAGCGAGAAGGAAGGCAAAGTCTTTTGTGCTTCCCCTCCCCCCCATCAAAGCAGAGGGGAAATGTCTCAGCCGAAGGGAGGTAAGGGACGTGATCCGTGCACGACTACACGCATGCAATCACAGCTGCACGCGTCGCGACGTGCACGGCTGCAGCGCGAGCGCGGCCGGTGCATGTCCTGTTTGAGATCTTCCCCTTTGCACAGTTCCTGGTAAGACGATGCTGCGTGCAAACTCACTCGCGTTGACGCAAATGTGCGCGTGCGGCCAGGAGATGTGCAGCGCGGCCCCGTCACGAGACGGACAAGGACGCTGCAAGTCTTTATAAGAGAAACGATTCACAACTTCATGCACGGGCCGTGCACGCTGCTTAATGTTGCAGCGTCCAGGGCCACAAGTATGCATGCTCCGGTGCGGGGGGGAGGGGGGGGGGGGGGATGCATGACAACCTGCAGCTGTCAGTGTCGAAGTTTGTTTCAGATTTCTCTCCGCGTCTGGGAGACAGAATAATGTCAGAAATCTAAAAATAGAATTTGGTTGTGAGCCTTTTACAGCTGTGTGCAGAAAGTGTTCAGGAAACTGGATCTGATGTGCAG
>NW_013952821.1:395676-397773 GCF_001266775.1 Austrofundulus limnaeus
ACCCAGCACACCACATGCACACGCACGCGCACGCTGCACTTTGACTCCCCCGAGGTCTGCTGCATCAACACCCTGAGCTGCTTCAGATGGCCCAGGTGGGGCACCAGGTTCCAGCAGGTCGTTGTGGGCGGAGTTTGGGGCACCAGGTTCCTGCAGGTCGTTGTGGGCGGAGTTTGGGGCGCCAGGTTCCAGCAGGTTGTTGTGGGCGGAGTTTGGGGCGCCAGGTTCCAGCAGGTTGTTGTGGGCGGAGTTTGGGGCACCAGGTTCCAGCAGGTTGTTGTGGGTGGAGTTTGGGGCACCAGGTTCCAGCAGGTCGTTGTGGGCGGAGTTTCGTTCACTTTTAAGTTCGATTTTTGTGCGTTCAGGCGTGCTGTGAAGTTTAACACGCGGCGCACGGCTGAGATTAGATTTGAATGCAGCAACTTTTTAAGTCTTCGCAGCGATAAAATCTGATCAGTTCAACGATCGAAAGGCAGCAGCAGGTTCGTGTTTACACACGGCTAGGCCCGTCGCCACGAGCAATTAATCAATTTAATCGCAAGGTTAATTAAAACGAGTTTAATGTTTTTGCATTTTCCTGCTTGTTTTATACGTGTCTCGTTCTTTTTCTACTCTCGGCGTAGGGAGGAGGGAACTGTGGCGTCAGGTATTTTCCAGGYGCGTGGTGGTTTCTGACCTCTGCAGCAGAGCCTGGTGAGCAAGGCTTTCAGCTAAAGGAGCGTCTTCTTCCAGCTGGCGACGCCGCAGGGCTTTGAACCGTGGATTTGCCAAGAGTTTAAAACATTTTTTTTGCACAACGTAAATTTTCTAAACTTTCGTAAACTTTTGAAGCGGTGTGCGGGTGACCGCGGTTATTTTATAAAGACGTAGGGCTGGGCGGTATGACCTCAAATTCATATCACGGTATAAATTGAACCCCTTCACGGTAACGGTATATATCGCGGTAGAAAATTATCATAAAAAGTAAAGATAATGTAATTTTTAGAGTTTTTTTTGTAGAAAACTGTAATGTTAATTAAACCCAACATTTTTGCTTTAATATCTGCCTGCTATCAGCTGCTGCTCTGCTGCGCGCTCATCTTCATCATCATCATCATCATCAGAGCAGAAGCCGCCTTTACATTAGCAAGTTGGATTTACGACTGAACGAACATCAACTTCTTTTTTTTTTATAATGTCTGTGGGTAACAATACATAAAAAACWTTTCTTTTCTCCGACAATTGTGTGTGAAAACTGCAGTTGTTAAAGCTTCGCTCTGCGTGACGTGCAGTGGGAGAGGAGGAAATGATCCCGCAACACGACGTAACTTTTCTACAGCGGGAGGAGGAAATTTTGAGGATTTATTCTCTCTAAGTGTTTTAAAACGCTAGAATTTCTTCATTATATTTCAAACTCATGTGCAGTTGTCTCTGCACTCGCAGCCATGCTGACACAGGTGCGATGATGTAATGACGGTAGAACGGTAGAGTATAAATTTCTACCGCAGGTAGGGCTGCCACAAACGATTATTTTAATAATTGATTAATCACCGATTATTTATTTGATTAGTCGACTAATTGGATCATACGTTAATTGAATATAAAACATACAGCTTATCACGTCAGAATGCAGCTGCTACTATATAACCATGGTTAGATTTTAGCTATATGCTAACTAAAAATAATTGCTGTGGAAGGTAAGTTCTGCTCTGCAGATATTACACAGGTTTCTCTTTCATTTTCTTAAAATGATCCCACACTTTTGAGCTCCGTTGCAGGGTAGCCATGATACCAGAGCCTGTCTGTATAATGTGACGTCCTGGTTACCAATACTGAGCATGTAGGTGTCAAAGCAGTTTGGAGAGAAAAACAAGAACAACAACAAAAAAAAAAGACTAATCATGGCAGCCCTAATCATAACAGATTAAAATAATTTTAAAGTTAATATTTGAAGAACTGCTGTAGGTGCAGGTTTGTTTCTCTAAACAGCTGTTTTATTTCTGATGAGAATAATATTAAAAACATGATTTTATAAATGATAAGATCTTCTGCTTGAAACTTTTCATTAAATTAATTTTTTGTGTTGGTCAATGATTATTGGTCAATGATTATTGGTCA
>NW_013952821.1:398365-404595 GCF_001266775.1 Austrofundulus limnaeus
ACACACACACACACACACACACACACACACACACACACACACACACACAGAACACAATGAGATGCTCAGGTTGTGAACAGGTAGGAGAGAGAGGCCTGGATAGTCGGGGCCACTGAACCCCCCCCCACACACACACACACACACAAACACACACATGCAGGCTCTGTGGTTCTGCAGCCGGCTCGTCTGCTGATGAGTTCTGCTCACAGTTGTATTTATGTTCCGTACATGAATGAGTGGCTCCGGGGCTTTCCTGAGAGCAGAAGTAGCTTTCAGTTGTCGCTCAGCGACGTTCGGCACAGAAAGCTGCAGCTGTGCAGACGATTATTCTCAGGGAGGGATTCATGTTTTTCTTTCTTTCGTTTCAGATTTTGTTTTAAGTCTTTTTTTTTTGTTCRGAGAGAACAAAATGGGCCTGAAATGACTTCCATTGGTCACCTTTAGGCCAAACTGTGGACTCTGCTGCAGATGTGAGTTCAGAGGAGCTGTTTGAAGCTTCTCCGCTTTGAGTCACTTCAGTTGTTCTGCTTGGTTTAAACGCTCTCCAGTTACTTTGCAGGATTATAAACAGACTCAGTAAATAAGATGCTAGCGCCAATCAGACRGATTATTTCATTAAACATTTGGCATTTAGTGGAACTCAAAGGTGTTTGGAGCTCACCTGCAGAATTGCTGCAGCAACGCACCGCTGGAGCATAGTTCCTGTTTATTTGCAGTTTTCTGGTGTCTTTCGAATCAATATTTGAGCTTTGTGGYGGTCCGCTTCCTGCGTTGGTGTTTCAAACATGCTGGTAAACATGATGCTGAAGCCATTCAGAAATACAGACAGGCGTGACGACACATCTGCTCCGATGACGCGTCTGAATCAAAGTAAATAATAAATAAATAGAGGAATTTCACTGAAGCCTTGGAGAAAACCTTCAGGCAGCTCTGCTCCAGATTAGCCTGTTTTTGAACAAAACAGTCGATAAATCTATGAGGCCATTGTTGACCTTTCACATTCTGCATCGTCCTAAATGTTCACCTTTCGTGTAGCTTTAAATGTAAGGTAAGGTAATCCCCCATTTAACAGTTTGTTAGTTGTGCATCTAAAAAAAAACTTTAGCTTTTTAAGAAAATAGGGTCCAGAGTGGAAGAAAGTGAGAAAAGCCTTCAGGGTTTGAAAGACAAAGTGATTCTGCTTGGAAGCCGACTTATAGGAAGAGAAACAAGTTCAGTGGAAAACAGTTTTTTTTTAGGTTAAGAGGTGGAGATAAAAAAAAAAAAAGCTCCCTGGACTCGATTAACACAACAATACCCAGAGCAGGTAACCCTGAAACCATCTGCTTTTAGGTTTTAAATGTATAAAGTTAAAGGTTGGCCGCTGTGCGCAGAAAAAGATTAGAGAATTAAATCTCATTCCTAATAAAGTAAAGAAATAAAACCTCTAAAGCAAAGATAAAATCCCGGGGTTACCTCTTACACAATCCTCCTGTTTGTCGAACGGTTTCGGCTGGTTTCACCTGAACAAATTGGATTTTTTGATGAGTGCTGCTGATTGTTGTTCAGTGCTCAGCTCAAGTGATGCAGACAAGAAATAATCACTAGTTATTGTAGCTTTGGGGTGCAGGAAACAGATGTGTGTGTGTGTGTGTGTGTGTGCGTGCGTGCGTGCGTGCGTGCGTGCGCGTGCATGTGAGCGGAGAGCAGCAGGTCTTGTGTTGGTAAAAGCAGCAGGTTCCAGATTTCACTGCTGTGATGAGAATGAGGGTGAGGATCGGGGGGAGGAGGGGGTGCTGCACCTTCACGCATCCAAAGAGTTAACGGATGCAAATGAGCCGACTGCGTGGAAATGGAGACCTCGTTTCTGAACTCTGTCTGAAAGAACAGGAGCTGACTGGTCATCTGGAATTAAGAAAAAAAAACATTATCTCCAGCCTTTGAGAGAAAGATTAAAGAAGCAATGACTGATTTTCCCCCCTCCTATAACTGTAAAAATGAAACAAACAGACTTAAGGTACTCTGTGTGTTACCCAACTTCTCCTCGGAAATAACCAAACATGGTGACTTCTGCGTTTGCTGATTATTATGGTTTTATTATTGAATAAAGATGACATCGCTTCTGTCTATAGCTGCATGAAACACCGCACGTGTGCACAGTTCTCACTGCAGGTCCTGTAATGTCGGAGGCACATTAAATCACTAGCTGCATTTCCATTGGCCAAGAAAATGCGCAAATTAGAATTTCGAAAATAAATTTGCTCAATGGAAACACGTCAATTAAAAAAATACGTTTTTCGACAAAATGTTTTTGCGCTAGGATGGGGTGGTTTTTCGGCTGTATTGAAATTGGTGTTTTTCGCAAAACTGCAATGGAAACACTTTTTTCGTGTCACGGGAGTCACGTGATCAACAACTGGCTGTTTTTACTGGCAAAAAAAGATGATGACGAAGGAGATAACAGGAAGTAGAAGTAGTAGTAATATCATAGAAGTAGTATAAAATAATAAACTCACCGACTACAATTTCCCAAAAACACAGCATACGTAGCCGCTCCCAAGTAGGGACTTGTCTCTGGAAAGCCTAGATAAAAAACGCCGACGTCTCCTCTGATGATGAGCGCTAGTGTCGCAGTAGCAACATGCTATGTGTTTACATCCATTGTCATCATGTTTGTAATGACATCATGAGAACAAACGTATTCACGCGKGACTTTAAAAGCATTTCTTACTTAATGGAAACACCGCGGTTGCGAAACTGTGTTTTTCGACATTAACAGAATATCGACAAAATTTTGCGCACATTTGCAATGGAAACGCAGCTACTGTTATCTAGAGACTAAACCACTAAACGGTCACGTTTTATGGCTTTTGTTTTGATGGGTTTCTCTAGGTGGCTTTGTGTAAAAAAAAAGCTAAAACGTATGTTTTTGTTGTGAAACATCTGGGACAAAAATGTCAATGTTTTTCGGAGAAGAGTTGTCGGTGAATTCTCGAGCTGTGGAGGAAGACAACGAGGATCTTGACGCAAATGAGGAAAATGAGCAAATGTGCAGAGAACTGGAGGAAAAGAGATAAAATACTGTTAGCATGAATGCAATATTAAAGCTTGATGAAAACAGAAACTTAGMCACAGAGGCAACATGTTAGGCGACATGTTAGGTAAAACACGATTCACGTTTGCAGATGATACTCAGGTCTCGCCACAATAAAAGATAACAAGAATAACTCAAATAAAGACAACAAATATACGTGTAATGTACAAACTAGAGGTAAGATTGATGCAGGTTCATTGTCAACAAGATGGCAGCAGAATTTAAGTGTTCTTCAAGTCATCTGTTGAAAATTCCTGTATTTTTTTCATATTGCAAATCTTAATAAAAATTGCAATGTCAGTTTTTTCCAGTATTGTGTAGTTCCAGTTCTGTCATCCATCACTCTATGTGCTTAAGTTTTCTGATCATTCGTGTCTAAATCAACTATGGGATGTTAGGTTGGTGGAAGTCCGTCATCACTAGGCAACTTGAACCTGCAATTTATTACATTATTTGGTGATTTTAATATCCCGACGCATTTATCGCAACTACAGTAAGACTAATATTTTGCAGCCGTTAACATAAATAAAGATGACTCCTAAAACATCCGTTGTCCGAAATTGAAGTCAAAACTTCAGATTTCTTAGACGTTGTCACGTTGGATTTTTGGACTCAGGATGTGGAGCTGTACCCTCAAAAGCTCCGCCCCAAACCCTCCCACTCAAGCATTTAACTAGACGAGCGTCAAGGTGTCGTTACGATGCACTGTTTGTTTTTACGATGCCCTCTTTCATCTGGCGATGCCCTCTGGGCACTGTGCTAATTTTTGGGTTTGCCGAGAGTTGATTTTTTTTATTACACTACGTAAATTTTGTACACTTCCGTAAACTTCGTAAGCAGCATAGGGGTGACCGCAATGATTGCAATGAAGCTAGAGGAGGTGGGTGGTGATGGTACAGCTTCAGGTGTGTTGTCGCAATCTCTGGTCCCGGTCAGTTCGTAAATTTTTTTAATGTATGTAAATTTTTAAAACTTTCGTTGGGGTGGAGCTAAAGTGTCGACATCCTCTTCCAAAATTCTACCTAAAAGCCTGCACCCAACTCGCTAATCACCGTATAAACGTGTCCTTTAAGCCTCGAATAACTTATTGAAATTAAACGTATAGAAAAAAATGCAGCAGCAATGTAAAAGCTGCGTGAAAATAAAAAAGATCCAGAGTTTTTCTTTTTTGGTCAGCAAAATGTTTGTTTACATTTAGGGGTGGGGCTTAAACATTTGCACTGAAGCCACGCTTTAAAGTGGCAATATCGTGCAAAATCAACTTTTTTGAGTTTTAGGTCATGTTATAATGTTATACTCTCATAAAAAACATGCCCAAAGCCTTGCTTTGACTCATTCATGCGTGTTTGAGAAATCCTGCAGTGTTTTTAAACAGCCATGCTGAGGAGCAAAACGACAGGTGGGGACCAGAAACGCCTTTTGGTACCAGAAACACCACTGGGACGTGTCCTTTTGGGACAGTCTCCTCCTCTGGTTTGTGTCTTTAAGCCAAGCTTCCTCACGGCGGAGCGCTCCTCCCCCCCTCCCTCCCCACACACCCCGCCCATGACTCCTGTAACAACGAGTGAAACTGAAAGTGAAACTGAAACTGTCTGCTGAGCTCTCTTACTACTTCTCACTCTGTGAAGCTCTTTTCAGATTCAAAATACCTTTGAGGAAATGTATTTTCAGATGCCAATCAAACTGCATCATAGCGCCACCCCCCGCACTGAAATGGGCTAGACAGAAGCGGAAGGTGGTTCTTAAAGAGACAGAGGCCAATTTCAAGGTGTTTAGAAGTGGAAGTGATGAGAAGATAAGTTTATTTTCTATTTAAACATAAAAACAACATTTTAATAACAACTAAAGTTGACATAGATACTTTGTTATGGTATAGTATTTAAATGTATGCCTTAGAAACATAATATTGCCCCTTTAAGGGGGGCGCTCGGCAACAATTACTCCAACATCCAGCTGCTGAACTCCTGGTTTGAGGTGAACCTGCAGGAGTTTCATGCATTTTATTTCAGATTTAGCAGGTGGATCGATCAGCTCCACCAGACAGAAAACGCTGCTCGGTTCCGTGAACAGAGCGTCCGGCAGCTGTAACCTACAGTAGCTGCCATCTTTGGAAGCGTGGAGCATGTCACCGAGTGCCTGAGCGGTTGGAGGGGGGCAAACAGCCGAGGGGCCTGGGCGCAGTTATTTTCATACCGCCCCCTCCCTCTGTCTGTGTTCCTGTCTTTTCCTGTCCCTCCTCGTGTTGATGTTTGCGGTTTGCTGCCTCCCTCCCTCTCTGATTGATCTGTCCTCCTCCGGCTCTGTGGAATTCCATTGAGGAGCTCTCGGGATTGTTTGAATTCCAGCCGGAGTGCATGTGTGGGTTAGCAGCTGGCACTGCACCCTCCCTACACACACACACTCACACACACACCCTCCGTCATCTGGGCTCATTATCCTCAGACGCTGACGGTTTCTGCAGCATTAGATCTCCATGCAGAACTCTGGGTCAGGATCATATTCCACCTCCGACAAACCGATGTGCGTGCTCCTGTCGGGCGTGGCAGAAACTGGGAGCATTGTCTCCCTCAGCTGTTCCCTTCTCGCCGTCACTCCTGCAGAAAGGGAGAGCTGCGTTCATTACAGCCAGGCCGATCACTCAGCGTCCTTGTTGGTCCTGGTTCGACTGGAACACGGAGCGGCCCGGCTCCTGTGGCCTCCCTCTGGCATTTCACCACATACTTCGGCTCATGTGCTGGAAATCAGTTGGAAGGATGTTCTGTGCCGCTTTTAACTCTCCCAGCCTGCAGGCAGCGCTTCAGGTCGATCTGAGTTACGATCTGAAGAACTTCAGTTTAAAATAAAAACAAAATACAAATGGTGCAATCCTGAAACTGAGCAATTCTTGAAAACAAGTTTACTTTAAAAATAAAATGCCTCAACAAAATCCTCGTCTGAACTGAAAACATCAAACTCTGAAAGATATTTTCTGTTTAAACCATCGTTAGATCATTTTGTAACCAGCTGTTTAATCAATGCATTAAAACATGCATGTTTAAAACAATCCATTGGTAGTTTTAAATTTATTCTAGGGCTGTCAAATGATTAAAAATTTTAATCTATTAATTCCAAGTTAGCTGTAAATTAATCACAGGTAATCTTAAACTAAATATAAAAC
>NW_013952821.1:405041-407464 GCF_001266775.1 Austrofundulus limnaeus
ATGTATATCAAAATCAGAAATAAAATAAAATGAAAGGCAGCAGAGAGAAGAAAAAATCTTATATCTGCCCTTTTCAAGAATAAGTTCATATAACAAAAAAATCTGTTATTAACAAAAGACAAGAACATCTAATCCCTCTGGAACAACAATTTATATAGATACACATATTGTTTCGTATTTCTTTAGCAATCCAACTTTTATCATTTTCTTAAATGTACATAATGATCCTGCGTTTTTTAAATCACTCCCCAAATTATTCCATAGTTTTATTCCTTGAATTAAAGTACACCGTTCCTTCCAACTGGTTCTGAATAAAAGTGTTTTCCTACATTTTTTGAAGAAAATTTTTTTGTAAATTAACCAACATGATCAATATTTCTTCAACATAAATGTGGAAAACGGAGACCCTCGAGAACATTTCAGGACATTTTGGAAACTTTCTTCAACACAATCTGTTGATCCAGTGAGATTCTGGCCTTACGTTAGGTTGGTTCTGTGGACTGGACTCACGGACCGAGCTTCTTCTCGATGCAGAATCATTGGTTTCTTCTTGTGATGCTTTTAGAGTGAACACAGCGATTAAAATCTGTAATCTTTCCAGTTTTGCTTCACTGCGTAATCTGTAATCTTTCCAGTTTTGCTTCACTGCGTGGATTGATGCATGCAGTAATTCAAGCATAACGTCAACAGTAACCCTGGTTCTGATGAACCACAAGGATCCAGGGAATCTTTTCAGACTCAGGTGGGAATCCATTCTCTGAGTCTGCGTTTTATGGTTGGTTCTGAGGTATGTTCAGGTACAGTTTGTTGGTTTTAAAGGTATGTTAAGGTAATGTTTATTTTATCTGAAGTGCATTCAGGTACAGTTTGTTGGTTCTGAGGTGCATTCAGGTACTGTTTGTTGGGTTTGAAGTATGTTCAGGTACTGTTTGTCGGTTCTGGGGTATGTTCAGGTACAGTTTGTTGGTTCTGATGTATGTTCAGGTTCTGTTTTTTGGTTCTGAGGTACATTCAGGCCTTGTTTGTTGGTTCTGATGCATGTTCAGATACTGTTTGTTGGTTCTGATGTATGTTCGGGTACTGTTTGTTGGTTCTGATGCATGTTCAGGTACTGTTTGTTGGTTCTGATGTATATTCAGGCCTTGTTTGTTGGTTCTGAGGTGCGTTCAGGTAATGTTTTTTGGTTTAAGGTACGTTCAGGTCTTGTTTGTAGGTTTAAGGACATTCAGGTCCTGTTTGTTGGTTCTGAGGTGTGTTCAGGTCCTGTTTGTTGGTTCTGAGGTGTGTTCAGGTCCTGTTTGTTGGTTCTGAGGTGTGTTCAGGTACTGTTTGTTAATTATGAGGTGTGTTCAGGTCCTGTTTGTTGGTTCTGGGGTATGTTCAGGTCCTGTTTGTTGGTTCTGATGTATGTTCAGGTCCTATTTGTTGGTTCTGATGTATGTTCAGGTACTGTTTGATGGTTCTGATGTATGTTCAGGTACTGTTTGTTGGTTCTGAGGTGTGTTCAGGTCCTGTTTGTTGATTCTGAGGTGTGTTCAGGTACTGTTTGTTAATTCTGAGGTGTGTTCAGGTCCTGTTTGTTGGCTCTGAGGTGCGTTCAGGTAATATTTTTTGGTTTAAGGTACGTTCAGGTCTTGTTTGTTGGTTTAAGGACATTCAGGTCCTGTTTGTTGGTTCTGAGGTACGTTCAGGTACTGTTTGTTAATTCTGAGGTGTGTTCAGGTCCTGTTTGTTGGCTCTGAGGTGCGTTCAGGTAATATTTTTTGGTTTAAGGTACGTTCAGGTCTTGTTTGTTGGTTTAAGTATGTTCAGGTCCTGTTTGGTTCTGATGTATGTTCAGGTACTGTTTGTTGGTTCTGAGGTATGTTCAGGTACTGTTTGTTGGTTCTGGGGTATGTTCAGGTACTGTTTGTTGGTTCTGGGGTATGTTCAGGTCCTGTTTGTTGGTTCTGATGTATGTTCAGGTCCTATTTGTTGGTTCTGATGTATGTTCAGGTACTGTTTGATGGTTCTGATGTATGTTCAGGTACTGTTTGTTGGTTCTGAGGTATGTTCAGGTACTGTTTGTTGGTTCTGGGGTATGTTCAGGTACTGTTTGTTGGTTCTGGGGTATGTTCAGGTCCTGTTTGTTGGTTCTGGGGTATGTTCACTGCTTGTTGGTTCTGATGTATGTTCAGTTACTGTTTGTTGGTTCTGGGGTATGTTCAGGTCTTGTTTGTTGGTTCTGATGTATGTTCAGGTACTGTTTGTTGGTTCTGATGTATGTTCAGGTACTGTTTGTTGGTTCTGATGTATGTTCAGTTACTGTTTGTTTGTTCTGGGGTACGTTCAGGTCTTGTTTGTTGGTTCTGATGTATGTTCAGGTACTGTTTGTTGGTTCTGATGTATGTTCAGGTACTGTTTGTTGGTTCTGATGTATGTTC
>NW_013952821.1:408670-409660 GCF_001266775.1 Austrofundulus limnaeus
ACTGTTTGTTGGTTCTGATGTATGTTCAGGTACTGTTTGTTGGTTCTGATGTATGTTCAGGTACTGTTTGTTGGTTCTGATGTATGTTCAGGTACTGTTTGTTGGGTTAGAATGGGGAAACTGCCTGAGTCAGAAATATTTGACTGATTTAAAGACACAATAACTGAACATTTCTTTTTCTGTGACTTTGTGTTTAAAATGAAAGCTTTGTGCATTTCTTCCATCGTTGCTTCACACTGTGAAACACAGAGCTGCTGCTTATTCCTTCCAGCCACACAGATTACATAATCCAGCACCCCTCTGACCTCCCACCACCTCTTCTCGCTTTCCTCCCTCCACCTCTGCGCTCTCCTRTCATTTCTGCTCACATGGTTTCAGTTTTAGCAGCGAGGCTCACTTTGTGCCGCTGCAGGTCTGGGGAGACGTCKGTGCTGGTTCTGTTCAGTGAAATGTGTTTGTAGGGACATGCTGCCTCTTGTCTGGAGATCTGCGTGCAGCTCGGAGGCAGAAACRTTTTGTCGTCGGTCTGAGACAGGAGGAAAAGGAGATGTTGTCACGTCACTGTGAAGCTTGTTTGTTTCCCTCACTGTTGAAGGTCAGTGATTTGACAAACTTCCAGGTCTGATTAACGCTCTGATGGTAATCCTCTTTGACCTGATGTGGAACTGGTTCAAACTTCTGCTGCAGGTTTTCATTTGATTCTAATCTGAGAGAAACTTCAAACACGTCAACTGATGAGTTAATGCCTCAGAAGTGCGTTAATAATCTGTAAGTAAGAGTTAGCTCTCACCTGTTTCCAAATGAAAACATTAAAGTCATAATTTGAATATTTTAAAGTAACTTCTGTTAGAAGGATATGAACAGGGGTAATCACCTTTCAGCCTCAGGTGGGAATCATTCCTCTGAGTCTGCATTTTCTGGTTGGTTCAGAGGTGCATTCAGGTACAGTTTGATGGTTCTGAGGTGCATTCAGGTACAGTTTGATGGTTC
>NW_013952821.1:409670-411459 GCF_001266775.1 Austrofundulus limnaeus
GTTCAGAGGTGCATTCAGGTACAGTTTGATGGTTCTGAGGTGCATTCAGGTACAGTTTGATGGTTCAGAGGTGCATTCAGGTACAGTTTGATGGTTCAGAGGTGCATTCAGGTACAGTTTGATGGTTCTGAGGTGCATTCAGGTACAGTTTGTTGGTTCCAAGAGAAATAATAGTTTTTTAATAAGAGCTAGCCTTCATCTATCACCAAATGAAAACATTAGGTATAGTTTAAATTAAAGTTTAAAGTAACTTATGTTAGAAGGTTATGAACAGTCAACATCTTACCTGTTGCAGGTAGAGCTCTGAAAGACCTCTGTTTGGATAAAGTGTGTTTAATTCTGAATGAATTTATGAGGTAATGAGTAGTCCAAGCAAATTTATACTAGAGCTGAGTGGTATGACCCAAATTTATATCACGGTATTTTCAACATTTACACCGGTTTGACGGTATTTTTCTTTTCATCACCGGTCAGCTGATAATAAAATGTACAAACCCTGCTTATTGACTTTTTTCTTTTACTGTTCCTCTGTCTGTGYCGCTGTTTCCCTCCTCTGYTTGTCTTCTCTTTGACTGGTTGGAGACAGTAGTCATGCATTTTGGTCCGGTCGTGAAGGAGGAGGGTTAAGAAAAGATTATGATCGGGTTTATAGTTTTATGTTATTTAATAAAGCTTATCAACACAACTCACCTTGCACACCAGTCAAATCAACTCAACTCTACTTCCCCCGGGCTTTTCACAATAGAACCACGTTAAGTCTCCATCAGCATAACGTCTCCATATTTTAACTAACCGCGTTAAATCTAACCGTGTACGTCACCGAAGAGGTGTTTACTACATTCAGTGATGGCGAAAATGGGATGTTTTTTTAACGTCAGTCAATATAAGCAGCAGAATCGCCACCCACCGCTGCAACAAGCTGCTCCAACAATAACATTAGCATGCTAACTTACATAGCGGTGCAGCGAGGAAAAGTGTCCCCCCGGGAAGCAGTTCACTGATGGCCGCGACGAAACGTTCCGCACGTGTTCAGGCTATTTAAACCGGTATGTCCGGTATTCAGAAAATTCATATCATAACAAAAATAAAAAACGGTATTCATTACAAAACAGTATACAGCCCAGCACTAATTTGTACGTTTTGATATTAAAATGAGAGGGATTTGCGAAATGTTTGGAAACTTCAAAGTTCAGTGTGACGTCATTACTTTCTGATTTTAATATTACTGGATAAAATCTCCAAAAGTCTATTTTAAAGATCTCAACCTGCCAGCTGAGACAAAGACCTACTTCCTGTGACCCATTTTGGTTCTGCTAGAGATCTGATCCAAACCAGACCTGGTTTTACCAGAGCTGAATCAAAAACTGTGATGGAAACGAAGAACAGCTCGACAGATAAATATAAATACGTAGGAAAAACTTTCTACAGYACTTCCTGACGTTATAGTTCCCACACAGGAAGTGTTTCTCAGAACCATCATGGCCGCCCAGGATTGTTCTGACCTGATGCAGGTGTTGTTTCCCTGCATGTTTTCTGCTTTCCAGTGGGAGTTGTTCGCTCCGCCTGGTTTCCAGTTACTATTGTTGTCTGTGGAAATGCATGAGGAGGGGCTCAGAGCTCAGAGGGATGTTTTACTGCAACAAAGCAGCTCAGAAGGAGCCCACCAGCAGAGGAGCGCATGACACAGCATTGTCAAACCTCTGTCCATTAAAACGACCATGACACACACTGTCCCTGTGTGTGTGTGTGTGTGTGTGTGTGTGTGTGAACAAGTGTGTGTGTGTGTGTG
>NW_013952821.1:412952-420451 GCF_001266775.1 Austrofundulus limnaeus
CCCCTCCCCATGTCCCCTCGTGGGCTCCGTAGTTTCATGTCAGATGGTTTGACTTTAAAATGTAGATTTTTTTTGTTGTTGAGGACGACARTCACTTCAGAACACTTCCTGTCAGATGAGCAACAGTGAGGGACAGATGTGTAGCTGCTTGCTCATCAGAAGATAAATCAATATTTTGTAAATTTCAAAAATTAAGACCCTTAAAATGATTTATTGTAATGGAAGCCCTGTATTACTGACACCACTTCTTTCATTACATTCCATCCTCTTTTTTTTTTTTTGCCTCCAGCCAGTCCCAATTTGGTTTCATGGGTCATCAAACCCTCCTAAATTTGTTTAACATTTCTCGCACTTGTAAAAACTTAATTAGGGACAAGATGAAATCACCTGCATCAAATTTGTGGCAATTTTATTTTTTTATGGAGATAATTTGTTTTGCAAATATTTGAACATGTTCGAATTTCCAGCGGCACAAAAATAGAAAGTGGAAACCTCTGAGAACATTTCAGGACATATACTTTCGCAAAACCTTTTGAATGCGGCAAAACTCACAAAGTCAGGATGTTGGGTAAAAAGTAAATAAAAACTGCATGAAATGTTTTTTTTTCAAATCTCATGAAAAACAGAACAAATCAAACATTGAAAAAAGTCACAATAACACATTTTGCGGACGATAAATTTTCTCAGAAATGATTGCGATAAAGGATAAGTTTGTTTGGAGACCATTTTAAACWAATACAATGACACACACATCTCCCCGCTAATGAGACTTACAGAATTAGAAAATCGGGCGACACGAAGAAAAAATTAGGAAAATTAAATTATCGACCTAATTTTAATTTATCGTGTGATTAATTGATTTATTGGTTTTTGTGACAGGCCTAATTAGACGTTGTTCTAAATCCTGTACGTTTCTGCATTGATTCTTTCCAAATGTGTAAATCGCTCATGCAAGAGGCACTAATGCACCCCTATATCATCAGAGAGGCAAGCAATTGAACTGTGTGCTGATAACAGTCTGGATGTGTAGACGTGGCGTCTGTTGTCTCAGTCCATTTTAAACCATCCCTGGTTCACATATGGCTTCTTATTTGCCTGATAGAGCTTTAAAGTGCCTGTGACGTGCATATCCTTCAAATACAAAAAGTCAAAGAAAATATCGTTATATTTAAGAAACTTGGCATAAAACACATGATTTTACTCATTTTGTCACATAACTGGCATATTTTCTTTTGAGTTTGGCTCAGCCAAAATGAAACAGGAAGTGACATCAAAGGGGAACTCATTAAGATGGGAAACTCTCTGGTCTTTGTTTGTTAAAAAAATACTTTGAACTCTGACTTCACATCTCTCTGATAGTGACTCAAAATGATCTAAAGAAACACCAGATTATTCTCTACAGTCTTTGTTGTCGGCCATTGAAGCGATTCTCTGTTTACATGCAGACATTCCCCTTTGACATCACTTCCTGTTAATTTACATGCAAATATCTCAACAACTGTTCATCTCAGCAGTATAAAATATTTTTTGCAATATGTTATCATTGTTATCTTTCCAAAAATGCGTTCGTAATTATCACAAAAATTTGATGTCACAGGCCCTTTAAGCAGCGTCTGTGTGTGAGCTGTGTTTACAATGATGTGTGGAGGGGTTCCTGAGGCCACGCAGGGATGTCCAGATCAGAACCAGACCAGTTTTTAATGCAGTTGCCTCCGGCAGCTGTGAGTAAACACCGTCTGGGTTTAGCTCCAGAGATCCGGTCCGAGGAGGTTTGATCCGGACTGACCAAGTCGTGTTTAACAAGGCACACAGCCGGTGAACCGTCAGTGGAGCGAGCACACCTGCACTGCCGCACCTCTTCTTCTTCTTCCTGCTCCCAGAACCTTTTCCATTCAGTCAGGATCTGGATCCACTCACTGCAGCCAGCCGTGAGTACCGATGATGATGATGATGAGCAGAAACAGACAGGTCATGACGTTTTAGTGTTTTCACAGTCGACTCGGACGAAACACTTCGACGTTTCTGTCGCTGCACGTCGAAGCAAACGGATCAGATACTTGCGATGATGTCGGCAGATCGCAGGTTCTGCTGCGGTCRGAGCAGAGTAGGAGGCGGAGCTGGATGATCAGCTGTTCTTTTGTCCTGAACTATGCTTTCATCTGGAGGTATGCTGGCCCGGTCCTGAAACCCTCATCACGCCGCTTCCTGCTGCCTCAGACGCAGATAATCCACAAGTTTCAACAAATCCAGAGAGGAGCCGATCCCAGACGAATCGTTTTCAACCAAACATGTCTGTTAGAGGCTCCTGGGTGTGAAACATAAATACTTCATCAAACCAAACAAACGTGAAGATGTTCTGGTGGATTATTATTCTGTAAGGATTATTATTCTGTAAAGATTGTCTCCTTCCGAAAAAACTGAGTGTTTGTTGCATTTTATAATCACTTTACTTAGTAAATTAAAGTCTCCTGTATGTAACCACAGATGAAACATTAAAACATGTCAGGCTCTTTTATAGCAATAAATCAATAAATCACACGATAAATCAAAGTGAGGTGAATCATTTTGTTTTTCTTCGTCGGGTATTTTAACCTCTGTAGCAGGGTTCAATAAAAACCGCTGCCCGGGGCAAGTAAACTATTACTTTTATTTTTTATGTGGACATTTAATTGAAAATTTCAGAAAAGAAATGAAGAAATATGACATTTTAAATCATGTAGACTCATAATTTTTCCCTCCCTCCTGCTGTACGTCACTTATAGCGAAGAATTAACAACCGTACGTTTTTTTAATCACACTCAAGTCGTCGAAGAACAAACTTGTTTTAATTTATTTCTTATTAACAGCAGAAATGTAAAGAAGATGCTGTCTTGCTCGTAAGTCCATATTTCTTATTTAACTGCAGCAGATTATTTTCAGCAGCCTGCAGACGCTCACGTGTATGGCAGGCTGTTTTTACATTTAATCGTCTTCACCACACTTACTTTTGAGATATCTGAAATTGTGTTATGACTATATATATATTCGTTATTTAAGATATTTCTCATTACATTTTGACTCAAATAAATCACATCACATTCATCATTAAGTTGTATGGAGGCTCCGTTTCAGGATATCTTAAATGACATCAGAACACGTGACTCTAAAACTCTGCCTGGTAGAGCTGGGCGATATGATCAAAATTTTATATCACGGTATTTTCAACATTTTCACCAGTTTCACTGCATTTGACGGTATTTTTCTTTTCAGCACAGCTCAGCTGATAATAAAATGCACAAAACCTGCTTATTGACTTTTTTTTCTTTTACTGTACCTCTGTCTGTGTTGCTGTTTCCCTCCTCTGTGTCTGTTCTTCTCTGACTGGTGGTTGGAGACAGTAGTCACGCATTTTGGTCCAGTCGTGAAGGAGGAGGTTTAAGAAAAGGTTATGATCGGGTTTATTGTTTTATGTTATTTATTAAAGCTTATCAGCACGACTCACCTTGCACACCAATCAATTCCAACTCCACTACGAACTACTTCCTGCAGGCTTTTCACAATAAAACCACGTTAAGTCTCCATCAGCATAACGTCTCCATCTTAACTAACCGCGTTAAATCTAACTGTGCACGTCACTGAAGAGGTGTTTACTACATTCAGCGACAGTGAAAACAGGATGTTTTTTTAAACGTCAGTCAATATGAGCAACGGAATCGCCACCTGCTGCTGCTAACGCACATAGCGGTGCAGCAAGGAAAAATGTCCCCTGGGAAACAACAGTTCACTGGCGGCCGCGACGAAATGTTCCGCTATTTAAACCGGAATGTCCGGTATTCAAAAAATTCATATCATAACAAAAATAAAAAACCGGTATTCGGTACAAAACGGTATACCGCCCAGCACTACTACCTGGGCCACTTTATCACTGGTTTCTTAAACAGCACAACTCTGACTATATTGTTTTCTGGTCACTTTTATCATTGGATATAATTGCACTACCCCAAATATATTGTCTGCTCCGAATACTGTATTGAATTCTGTATTTTATTGTATTTTTCCTTTATTCTTTGTATTTTCTTCTTTTGTTATATTTGGTACCTACTGCATCTTTACACCGAAGCAAATTCCTAGTCTGAATCCTGTTCATTGACAATGGCAATAAATCTGATTCTGATCTAGTTCATACTAAACTGTCCAACCATAACTTTTGACACAACATTTGACCCATCAGAAAAACGTTTTTAGGGGAGGTTGAGAACTGTAAGTCCCTGTGATGGCATTTTTTCTCTTTACATTACTTTTACTTTTGTACTTTTAGCAGTTTTAAACATGGCTGCACCTTATTAGGAACACATGCGATGTGTGATATGACTGCGATAAATGAGCAGTGTTGATGTCTTTCTGCTCTGAGTTCAGAGGAAAACAAGTAATAAATCATTTCCATTCCTACATGACAGTTTTTGTTAAAGTACAACCAGACACAGCTGCTGTATTAGTGAAACAACAGCAAAACAGTTTAATGACTTTTAAACATCGTCTCCATTAAACAGTGTCTGATTCTCTAACTGAGAAACGCTTCTTACTGTCTGGTTTTTTAAATAAATAATAAAAACATTTAAAAATAAATTTTAAATTAAAGTTTACAAACCTAATCCTACTGAGAATTCTCTCATTGCAACATTTTCTCCACTCAAGTGCTTCTGATTTGATGATTTGGTGTCTCTGACTGACAAAATGCAGAAATGCAACGGTTCATTGTAGTTTACCAGTTTTTTGTGATATACCCATTACCCAGGCTGTGACTATGATGACAATGTACAGCGGGTAAAATAAGTATTGAACACGTCACCATTTTTCTCAGTAAATATATTACTAGAGGCGCTAATGACATGAAATTTTCACCAGATTTCGGTAACAACCCAAGTGATCCATACATACAAAGAAATCAAACCATAAATGTCCAGAAATGAAGTTATTTGTAATAATGTGGAATGGCACAGGGAAAAAGTATTGAACACATGAAGAAAGGGAGGTGTAAAAAGGCATGGAAAGMCAAGACACCAGCTGAACTCTCTCAGTAATTAGAAAGCATGCCTGCCCCTTGTCAGTGCAAGTTAATATCAGCTGGTTCAGTCCCAAATGATGGCCAGGTATCACACAAGAACCATCTGATGATGGGTAAAAGTAAAGAGCTCTCTCAAGACCTTCACAACCTTATTGTTGCAAAGCATAATGATGGCATCGGTTACAGAAGAATGTCTAAACTTCTGAAGGTTCCAGTGAGCACTGTTGGGGCCATAATTCAGAAGTGGAAAGAACATTATTTCACCATAAACCGACCACGACCAGGTGCTCCTCACAAGATTTCTGACAGAGGAGTGAAAAGAATTATCAGAAGAGTTGTCCAAGAGCCAAGGACCACTTGTGGAGAGCTTCAGAAAGACCTGGAATTAGTAGGTACGATTGTTTCAAAGAAAACAATAAGTAATGCACTGAACCACCATGGCCTGTATGCACGCTCACCACGCAAGACTCCACTGCTGAAGAAACAGCATGTTGAAGCTCCTTTAAAGTTTGCTGCACAACATTTAGACAAGCCTGTGTAATACTGGGAGAATATAGTCTGGTCAGATGAGACCAACATTGAACTGTTTGGATGYCAGAATACACATCATGTTTGGAGGTCAAATGGCACAGCACATCAGCCCAAAAACACCATACCAACAGTGAAGTTTGGAGGTGGGAACATCATGGTGTGGGGCTGTTTTTCAGCATATGGTACTGGCAAACTTCAAATAATTGAAGGAAGGATGAGTGGAAAAATGTACAGAGACATTCTTGATAAAAATCTGCTTCCATCTACCAGGATGATGAAGATGAAACGTGGCTGGACATTTCAGCAAGACAATGAGCCCAAACACAAAGCCAAGGAAACTCTCAGTTGGTTTCAGAGAAAGAAACTAAAGCTGCTGGAATGGCCCAGCCAATCACCTGACCTGAATCCAACAGAAAATCTATGGAAAGAACTAAAGATCAGAGTTCATAGAAGAGGTCCACGAAACCTTCAAGATTTGAAGACTGTTTGTGTGGAAGAATGGGCCAAAATCACACCTGAGCAATGCATGCCACTAGTTTCTCCATACAGGAGGCGTCTTGAAGCTGTCATTGACAACAAAGGCTTTTGTACAAAGTATTAGATAAATTTCAGTAAGTGTGTTCAATACTTTTTCCCTGTGCCATTCCACATTATAACTTCATTTCTGGACATTTATGGTTTGATTTCTTTGTATGTATGGATCACTTGGGTTGTTACCAACATCTGGTGAAAATTTCATGTCATTAGCACCTCTAGTAATATATTTACTGAGAAAAATGGTGATGTGTTCAATACTTATTTTACCCGCTGTATTGTGCAGCCCTAGTTTTAAAACCAGTACTTTTATACTTTTACTTGAGTAAAAAGCTTGAGTTTATCCTTAAACTTCTGCAGAAGTCTTTTTAAACCCGAGCATTAACTTCTGCTTGAGTAATGAATGTGAGAAGGTTTGACAGCTCTGGTTTTGAGTTAACTCAACGTGCATTTTTTGGAGGGGACTTTTTAAAAATGAGGGAGAATCGGGGGCTTGAAAATCAAAACAGAAACTTCAAAACAGTAATAAAAGTACTTTAATGATCCGCTTTACACCAAATGAGCAAAAACATCTTTAAATCCAAACCTGTTGCTGCTGGAAGCAAAGACTCCAGAGGTTTTATTGCTAAAATATTGAACATTTTTTGTGTTTTGTCTCTAAAAAATGAGAGCTTTCTCAGGATGTTTGCCAGAGAAACTTTAGGTTTTTTTTTACAGGTAGCAGCCGGACAGAGGCTGATCTGATATCCTGTTCAGGCGTCTTAAAATAAGCCCCGCCTCCTCGATTGAAACGGTTTTATCTCACCTGTTTTACTGAGTTCTGTTTGTGTTTGTCTGCAGGTAAGAAGAAGCCGGTGCTCAAGCTCTCCAAGGAGGTGTTTGAGCAGCCAGCACCTGCTGCTGTGTAAGACCCAACACCGCGCACACGTAGATCCTGCATGCTTATTGATCCTCACTTCCTGGTTCACATGAACCTGATCTCTTTCAGCCTGCTGAACATGTGAAACTCAAACCCACCAGACAGCAGCTAATGTTCCTGTAAACACCATCGTTCAGACTTTTGCAGCACAAAAAAAACATTCTCACAGTTTAAACTGATAATTAGGAAAATCTCTTATCAATTTAAAGTCTATTTTTTTCTTTAAAGGGATCCCCGATTAGTTGTAACATTATACTTTATTTGATAAACATTTATTTTAACTGTAAAGTAAAGCCTATAAAAATACTGTAGGATGTTCAGTTTTTATCATTTTTAAACTAAAAGTTTAAAAATATATTACACAGACGAGGCCATTTTATTTAATCGCAAAGCATTCTGGGTAAATGATGACGTGGATAGGTCCTCGGTGCGAGGCTGCTAGCGAGCTATATCCACCCTGAAGGTTAATCT
>NW_013952821.1:421130-423256 GCF_001266775.1 Austrofundulus limnaeus
TATTTTTAAAAATTTACTAAACTAAACACCCTACAGTATCTTTACAGTCTTTATTTTACTGTTAAAATATATGTTTATTAAATAAAGTCTAATGTTACAACTAATCATGAATCCCTTTAACGATAACTGGTTGCAGTTTGTTCCTTAAACATCCGGTTTCACCAGTTTTGATGAAACAACTGGTCTTTTTGTGTTGCAGACCCCCCAGAGATTTGGATTCAAAGGCTTGTGTAACAATCGGAGAAAAGGTAATTTATTTCTGTCTTGTTCCAGCTCCCGCTCGGGGTTTTGTGTTTTGTCGTAACGTCTCGGTGAGGCCTTTTACTGTTTGTTGTCGACCCACTCCGGCTGGATCAGTTCAGGTTCTGTTCGCCCCGCTGAACATTACAGCTGTCGTCTGATCGCGGGGACGCTGGAATGCTCTTTAATGCCACTCAGGCAGTAAAAACATTTATTTTAAACTCATCAAATAAAAGGGATTTTTCCACTGGAGTGAGAATAATTCAGAGATGATGCGTTTGAGGGACGTACGTTTTTAGACGTTTCTCCTTGTATCTGATCAACATGAGCTTTTACGTCTAAAGCAGTTGTGATGGAGCGTTTTTTTTATCCTCACGTTGTGTCCGGAGCAGAAATGTGAGGTGAAGGCGGACGACCTGGAGCAGATCTGTGAACTGGGCCGGGGAGCGTACGGAGTGGTGGACAAGATGAAACACGTCCCGTCTGATCTGATCATGGCTGTGAAGGTGAGTGAAGTCCTTCGCCTGTTTACCTGGAGCCCAAAACTCTTTGATCATTTCTGCTTCCTGCGGTTCTGCTCCAGCGGATCCGGGCCACGGTGAACACTCAGGAGCAGAAGAGGCTGCTGATGGACCTGGACATCTCCATGAGGACAGTGGACTGTTTTTACACCGTCACCTTCTACGGAGCGCTCTTCAGAGAGGTAGCATCATAAATGACCACTAATCTGAGGGGATTGAATGATAATTCTGTTTGGATTAACACGAACGAACATCTGTCCTGAGAAATCTAAACACTAACAAGCAGCTGAGTTAAAATCTGAGCAGTTAGATAATTTACAGTTTATATTATCATGTTAAAGTGATCCATGGTTACTTGTAACATTAGACATTATTTGATAAACATTTACTTAAACTGTAAAATAAAGATATATAAATAAAATAAATACATATTTAAAAATATATTGACACACTTACGATGCTATTTTATTAACGTTGCAAAGCACACTGGGTAAATGATGACATAAACTAGGTTTTCCCATGTGAGGCTGTGTGCGCTCTGATCCACCCTGAAGGTTAATCTTGGACAATATCTGATGAGCAGAACATCTAAATTAAACTAGAACCCATCGACAGAGAAGAGATGGTAGAAATAACTCGGSCTGAAACTGAAAATGATGATGGAGGGCAACAGAACTGCTTCAAGGAAGGAGAACATCAGTTTAGCCCGTTAGCTTTCACGTTAGCGCTAAGTTAAAACATATATAACCATATAGCGTTAGCGCGAGCGAATACATATATGGCCATGTATCGTTAGCACCAAGCTAATACATACTGTATGTGGCCATGTATCTTTAGCGCCAAGCTAATACATATATGGCCATGTATCGTTAGCACCAAGCTAATACATATGTGGCCATGTATCGTTAGCACCAAGCTAATACATATGTGGCCATGTATCTTTAGCGCCAAGCTAATATATATATGACCATGTATCGTTAGCGTCAAGCTAATATGTACATGACTATGTATCGTTAGCGTCAAGCTAATACATATATGGCCATGTATCTTTAGCGCCAAGCTAATACATATGTGGCCATGTATCTTTAGCGTCAAGCTAATACATATATGGCCATGTATCTTTAGCGCCAAGCTAATACATATGTGGCCATGTATTGTTAGCGCCAAGCTAATACATATGTGGCCATGTATTGTTAGCACCAAGCTAATATATATATGACCATGTATCGTTAGTGTCAAGCTAATACATATGTGGCCATGTATCTTTAGCGCCAAGCTAATACATTTGTGGCCATGTATCGTTAGCGCCAAGCTAATACATATGTGGCCATGTATCTTTAGCGCCAAGCTAATATATATATGACC
>NW_013952821.1:423266-425502 GCF_001266775.1 Austrofundulus limnaeus
AGCATCAAGCTAATACATACAGTATATTGCCATGTATCGTTAGTGTCAAGCTAATACATATGTGGCCATGTATCTTTAGCGCCAAGCTAATACATTTGTGGCCATGTATCGTTAGCATCAAGCTAATACATACAGTATATTGCCATGTATCGTTAGTGTCAAGCTAATACATATGTGGCCATGTATCTTTAGCGCCAAGCTAATACATTTGTGGCCATGTATCGTTAGCATCAAGCTAATACATACAGTATATTGCCATGTATCGTTAGTGTCAAGCTAATACATATGTGGCCATGTATCTTTAGCGCCAAGCTAATACATTTGTGGCCATGTATCGTTAGCGCCAAGCTAATAAATATGTGGCCATGTATTGTTAGCACCAAGCTAATACATATATGGCCATGTATCATTAGCACCAAGCTAATACATAAATGGCCATGTATCGTTAGCGCCAAGCTAATACATACTGTATATGTCCATGTATCGTTAGCGCCAAGCTAATACATATATGGCCATGTATCGTTAGCACCAAGCTAATACATATATGGCCATGTATCGTTAGCGCCAAGCTAATACATATATGGCCATGTATTGTTAGCGCCAAGCTAATACATATATGGCCATATAGCATTATTTATTAATAGTATTTATATTGAGTTWGTTCCTGAGCTAACGATATTAGCGCAGGGTGGCAGCAAGCCAGACCTGTGCCAGAGTCAGTCTTCAAAGATCATGCTGCACCAACAGGAAAAGGAACGGACACAACATCCGTATTTTCAAAAATAATTAACCAAAGGAAGATTATTTAGATGAATTTCCAGCAATATTAATAAACAGATGGGTGTACTGCTGCACAGCTGCTGTCAAAATATATCATTCTGTTTGAGAAGCAGATGGCAACATGTAGCATGCAGCATATGCATWCACTCATAATGCATGTCCGTCTTCCACAGAATTTATTCTTATGCTCTGACGTCCACATTTATCACTGGATTTATCCAGGTCAACATGAAATGTTTGATTCAGGTGCAGTCAGAGCAACACAGGAGGGACAGGACTTGGACTGGATTAAAACACCTCTGAGCTGAAAAGTTCCTGCAGCGCAGAGTGGATGTTCAGGATTTCCTCGCTGTGACTCAGACTCTGCAGCTTCCTGGCTGCTTTTGTTTCACCACTATTTATTTATTTATTTTTTAATTTTTAATCCTGATCTTCTTCCCAAACCATCCCCCCTCCTCTTCGTCTGTTGCCAGGGCGACGTCTGGATCTGCATGGAGCTGATGGACACCTCCCTCGACAAGTTCTACAAGAAGGTGATCGAGAAGGGCCGGACCATCCCCGAGGACATCCTGGGAAAGATCGCCGTCTCGGTGGGTTCCTGACAGCAGAGCTTCCTCAGCTCCACATAAAGACATGGAGTCGTTACGTAACGCTCGTTTGCTTATTAATGCTCTCTGTTGTTACAGATAGTAAAAGCTCTGGAGCATCTGCACAGCAATTTGCAAGTCATCCACAGAGGTAAGAGCCTGAGTGGGAACCATTAAAGTCTCAGAGACATCGTCAGGACGGATTCAGCTGCTTCCTTCCTTCTGTTAAACCCTTTCACAGCTTATTAAAGCCAGCTCGGTGGGAGATGATCCAAAACGTTCTGATAATTTGCATCTTTCTTTCTGCTGGATTGAAACCTGCAGGCTGCGTTTGTTTCTTTAAACCTGTCATCAAACAACAGAAAACATAGAAAGGTTTTTTTATTCTTCTGTCTCCTGCAAACATAAAACACATCGAGCTGACAGGAGAAAAACAAACAAGTGGTTCTGTTTCAGTAAAATGAGAAGAGTTTATTCAGTGCGCTCTGCTCCGGTTTCTCCAGATGTGAAGCCCTCCAACGTGCTGATCAACACTCAGGGCCAGGTGAAGATGTGCGACTTCGGCATCAGCGGCTACCTGGTGGACTCSGTGGCGAAAACCATGGACGCTGGCTGTAAACCCTACATGGCCGTAAGCAAAACCAGAACACACAGAAAGACCAGGGTCCAGCTGAGGTCAGGAGCAGGGCTATTATAGTTAACTAAAACTAACTAAATAACAAAAACTGAAATTGAAAAAACATTTTAGTTAACTAAAATAAATAAAAACCGTAATAAAATGAAAAGTTGTTTAAAAAGGGGGACCGGAGGGTGTGCTCCAATTACAGGGGGGTCACACTCTTAAGCCTCCCTGGTAAGGTCTATTCAGG
>NW_013952821.1:426653-428447 GCF_001266775.1 Austrofundulus limnaeus
AGGGAGGTCTGGGCCTTCCTTCTGAAGCTGCTGCCCCCGCGACCCGACCCCGGATAGGAGGAAGAAAATGGATGGATGGATAAAATGAAAAACCGATAACTGACTAAAACTGTACAATCTTTTTACAAAAAAATGTAAAAACTAACTAAAACTAACGGAAACTAGAAGCACTCGGAGAGTGCAAACCTCCGCAAAGGCCAATTTCCCTCATCCTGTAAGAGTTAACGCACAAAAACAAAGATAGAAACACATTTRCTGAATAAGTTGTGACGTAGTGAACATTTAAGCAGGCAGTATGCACGGSGTTTCTTCCCAGTGGAGTCCACTGCGAGAAAAAAAAAGTCAGACTCGTCACCCGACGTTATTCATCGTCAAACTGGTCTCGGATTAAGCTCCTAAGTTTTCATCACTCAAATTCCACCTTGTAAAACGTCTGTTTTATCCCCTTTTATGAGTTTTTAACACTTTGACTCTCTTTATAAACTGCTGCTTCCTGGTACAGTCACTCTGGAAGTGACTCGCCTTTTTTTTTTAAGCAAGTGATTGAAGCAAAACGCAGCATCTGAGCGCTTTCAGCACAAACACTCCCACAAACTTCTGACCAATCATTTAATAAAGTTCTTATGTGGAGGGGGTACCTCACATGGTTGATCAGCTGCAGCAGGACCCTCCTCCCGCTGTCGGTGTCTCCTGTTATTCCCATAACGTGAAGAGAATCACATTTCTTTCTCTACGTCTCCAGACAGCAGTAACATCACCAAAACTAGCTGATAAAAGAATAATCACAACTTTCCCGACAGTAGACATCCTGGGAGGCGTAGTCTCAGCGAGTTTGCGACTTCACTTCCTGTTTCCTAGAGGCATGTCTGTCCACAAACAAGACAGACGCGACCGAAAACATTACCTCCTCCCTTGGCAGAGGTAATTATAGGTAGAATATCCTTAGTCTTAGTGTTTGTCAATTTATTTTGAGACATGTGGATCAAGCAACAGGTAGCACCAGGTTGGAGACAATTATAGTCATCGTCCTAAAATAATCGCCCAAGTCCTTAGTTGGCAAAATTGAGTTACACAATTATTTTAGGAGTTGCTGTAATGGACTACTTTAACTAGCTACCAAATAACTGTTGGTTAGTGAACTCACAGGAACATAACAAGCTGGAGGATCTCTGGCAAATACAGTATGTTTATTCAAACTATAAAAAAAACTAATACTAGAACTAATAAAAACTAAACTAAACTAAAACTAAGCATTAAAAATGCTATAATAAGTAATAAAAACTAGCAAATCCACTGTAAAAACTAATTAAAACTGAATTAAAAGAAAAAAGTCCAAACTAAATATAACTATAGTGAAAAATCCAAAACTATTATAACTTTGTTCAGGAGTCAGCTGCTGATGATGATTAGAGGAGAACATCAGGATCAGGGTTGCAGCCCACGTACGCTGCACCGCGCCGTAACCCACGTTGCCATTCAACTCTAATACGAATTTTGAGCGWAMTTTTAAAATGTTGCAAAAAGAAAAAAATAAAAAGAAGAACAAATGCGAATCAGGCGTGTTTCCATATACCGTCATGGAGCGAATCAACCAGGCCATGTAAAGTTACATCAGATGATGATGTTACGCATGGCTGTAAACAGGAAGTAAACTCACAGGGACACATCTCCGGACAATGGAGAGAGGTTTTCAGGAACCTGTTGCCACTATCGGGAAAATCGTAGGCCTGTCACGATAACAAATTTTGCTGGGCGATTAATTGTCTCAAAATTTATTGCGATAAACGATAATAT
>NW_013952821.1:429516-431286 GCF_001266775.1 Austrofundulus limnaeus
AACAGTGCTAGCCTGTCATATCTTTTTCTTTTTTTTTGTTTTGTCATGACAAAAAAAGTTATTCTGTCGTATCTGTTTTTACTTTTTTTGTTTTGTCATGACAAAAAAAATTATTCTGTCATATCAACTTGTACTGCTGATGTTACTGCTGTCTGGAGACGTAGAGAAAGACATGCAATTCTCTTCATGTTACGGGAATAACTGAATTCAATTCAAATTCAATTCAAAAATACTTTATTGATCCCAGAGAGAAGTTAGGGAAATTAGGTATTTATGTAAAATAAAGAAATGAATACATGACAGGAAGTCCCTCATTATCATCTGTTTGCTGATTGGCCGGGCGAAGTGACATCATCATCATGTGACCTTTTCCTCCCTCAGCCGGAGAGGATCAACCCGGAGACGAACCAGAAGGGCTACAACGTCAAATCGGACATCTGGAGTTTAGGAATCACCATGGTGAGCTCGCCTCGTGTTTTTAATTCATCCGAAACGTTTTGACCGACCTGAGAGGCGTCGAAGTCTTTGTTCCTGGATTCCTGTCTGCAGCGTTGAAACCGCCTTGTTTCTGTGGCCTCAGATCGAGCTCGCCATCCTGCGCTTCCCGTACGACACGTGGGGGACGCCCTTTCAGCAGCTGAAGCAGGTGGTGGAAGAACCTTCGCCCCAGCTTCCTGCAGACCAGTTCTCCCCGGAGTTTGTGGACTTCACCTCTCAGTGGTACGTTGRTGTCGGGCGGTTCTGAGGAAACGCCCATTAGACCTGTAACACCACAGCTACTGATTAAACCCCCTTTATCTTCCTCAGTTTCATGGTTGTCACTTAATTTGGATTTAATTGAGACTGTAGGAAAGTGTCGTTTGAAACTAGGTTTTCTAAAGAAATGAGTGAAAAGATAAAAACAATCGGTGAGATTTAGTTTRATTTGACTCAAATGTTAAATCAGTAGATTAAACTTTCTCTTCGTTCTCAGGCCTCCATCTTTGATTTGTGTTTGTGTCCACCTGGTATCCATTTTTTAATGACTTCTCTTTCGTCCTCCTGCTGGTTTTGTTTCCTCTTTTCTCTGTTGCTTAGTTACACCTGCAGGTATTAACGAAGTGGGAAGAAGCAGCCTGTAACTGTCAGAGCAGCAAGGCGTTCCTTAATTAAAGACAAACCTGTGAACTGACTGGGTTTTGCACTGAAAGCGATACTTCTTTTTTACTTTTCTGTTTAAACTTGTGGGAAGTGTTTTCAAAAGTCAGGATGTGTTCAATCATAAATGACAAACCTGYTACATTTACCATCGTTTCTGTCACGTTGATGGTTCTGTTTCACTGAACTCTGCAGAAACAGTTTGGTCATYTCTTGATTTTTTTCTGCAGCTTAAAGAAAATCGCCAAAGAGCGGCCGACGTACACAGAACTGATGGTGAGTTTTCCTCCTTGTTCTTCAACACCTTTCTTTGTGTTCAGACTGTAATGGTGTTAATTAGACACAGGAGGGCGCTGTCAGACTGCTGCCTTACGTCTTACACCTCACAAACTGAACACACCAAACTGAGGTGGATGTTACAACTTTGCTCACTTTCTGTCAGAAAGGAACAAAAACAAACARTCAGAAATAAACAAAACATGTCAATAAACAGAAAAAAACACAAAACAACAGAAATAAACAAAAACATGTATACAAACAGAAATAAACACAAAAACAGTCAGAAATAAACAAAACATGTCAATAAACAGAAAAAAACACAAAACAACAGAAATAAACAAAAACATGTATACA
>NW_013952821.1:432312-432762 GCF_001266775.1 Austrofundulus limnaeus
AAACATGTCAATAAACAGAAAAAAACACAAAACAACAGAAATAAACAAAAACATGTATACAAACAGAAATAAACACAAAAACAGTCAGAAATAAACAAAACATGTCAATAAACAGAAAAAAACACAAAACAACAGAAATAAACAAAAACATGTATACAAACAGAAATAAACACAAAAACAGTCAGAAATAAACAAACATGTCAACAAACAGAAATAAATCAATATATCAACTAAACATTACACAAACAAACAAAAACAGTTTCAGTTTGCCAATCTGATGGTTCTACCTTGATGTGATTGGTCTGGTTATGTTCTGATGGTTCTACCTCGATCTCTTGATTGTTTCATTATATTCCGATTGTTCTAACATGATGGCTACTGTCTCGTTGGGTTGTAATGGTCCTAATCTGATGTTCTGATGGTTCTAACCTGATGCTATGATGGTTCTAA
>NW_013952821.1:433754-436283 GCF_001266775.1 Austrofundulus limnaeus
CCTGATGTTCTGATGGTTCTAACCTGATGTTCTAGTAGTTCTAACCTGATGTTCTGATGGTTCTAACCTGATGTTCTAGTAGTTCTAACCTGATGTTCTGAAGGTTCTAACCTGATGTTCTGATGGTTCTAACTTGATGCTCTGATGGTTCTAACCTGATGTTCTAGTAGTTCTAACCTGATGTTCTGATGGTTCTAACCTGATGTTCTGATGGTTCTAACCTGACGTTCTAGTAGTTCTAACCTCATGTTCTGATGGTTCTAACCTCATGTTCTGATGGTTCTAACCTCATGTTCTGATGGTTCCGTCTCCTCTGCAGCAACATCCCTTCTTCTCTGCCCACGAGGCCAAAGAAACCGACGTGGCTAGCTTTGTGAAAGTCATCCTGGGAGACTGAGCTCCACACTTCGCACCCGAGGGAGGGAGGGAGGAAAAAAATCGAAATCCAACCAACAAACAAAAAKCTCCGGTCGCTGCGCCCCCGCCCCGTCTGTCACCTGCAGGACTCCCTCTCACCCCCCACCCCTCCAGAGGACGCAGCAGAACCAGGATACCCGGTGGGAGGTGTGGGGGGTGAGACCTCCCTCACATATCATCTAAATGAATTTATGGTGTCTGTATGCAAACCCTCCCCCCTCTCCCCCCATGATCAGATCAGCTCTGTGCACCACCTGCTACTCAAAACACGATCAGAGACGACCTGGCTCCATCGTCCGGTCAAACTTTTCCTTCTTTTCTCGCTGAAAACCGGTGGAAGACGTGCAGATCGTATAAAAGATGAATGATTTCATGCTATCTGTGTATAATCTAAGTGTTTGCCTACTCAAAGCAAGTGTTGCATCAGATTATTAAATGACTGCATGTACAGAATCTAACCCCCGCTGCCTCAGACTGCCCATGGGGGACAGCTGTAGAGCCTGGTTGATAYCAGCGCCTCCTAGTGGTCATTCTTAGGTACTGCACCTCAACTGCTTTCCCATCATCACATCAAACGATGGGTTCTGGGCTCATGGCTACCTGTGTGTGCATGTGTGTGTGCGTGCGTGTGTGTATTCACTGGGCTGCACGGCRCGGAGTTTAAGGATTTATTAGATATGTTTTGTCTCACCGTTCCTGAGCTCCTCTTCTGTTCTGAGGTCAACGTTCGTCAGGATATCGAGCTGCACCAAATTACATTTCGTGCAAACACTTTCTTTTTCTAGTTGTGTTGGTATCAGTTTGGTTTCTGTTTTTYTAGCTATTTTCCCAGAAATAAAAACAAAATAAAAAAATGTGTGTGGAGACCTTTAATGTCAGTGACTGAGGCAGAAAGTTCTGTCMTCATGTGACAATCTGACAACTTTCTCTGCGCACTCTATTAATGTCAGTTCAGCAGAAACCCCAATGACCTGAAAATGATTTTTCTTTCTTTATTTTTATTTTTGGAAAGATTCAGGATGTAAAAATGAAACTGCAAGTATTTTATTGAGGAAACAGTTTTCAAGTGTCCATATATAAAAGAGTCATTTCAACACTAATTTGGTTGTTTGCAAAATTTTTTACTTTTAGTTTAGCTGCAGGAAATGTTGGATTTCATCAAAAAGAACAGAAAAGCAGRAGAGAACTTAAAAATAAACAACTTATTTAGTTATTTGTGGCACAAGGGAACTGAAAACTCATTCACGTTAAAACATGCAGCTAAATATTTTCTCCACACTTTAAACTGACGCTCTTTTTTTTTTTAATTTGAAACTGAACCAAACAAATAAAACATTTATTTTTCTTAATTCTAATTTCTAACTTTGAGTCTGAAAAGACGCTGAAAATAACCTGATAACGAACGCCTAAAGTTTTCAATTGGGGCGGGGCATAAACAGACTGGTGGGTGGAGCCTGATCAGGAGCTGACCAATCGGAACAGAGTTTTAGCTTCTTTTTCTGCTTATTCATCACTTAAAAATTTTGTTATGGATCTTTTTCTTTAAATTTAAATCTTTAATTTATTGAGATCAGTTAGAAAAACAACTAAAACTTGTGATTTTCTTCAATATTAATGTAAAGTTTGAACCACATCCTGTTGAAAAATGGCTAATGAGCTCTGAGTTTCTTTTCCACGAGCCACACTTTTACTCCTTTTTTATGTCGGAAACTTAAAACTGACAATTTTACACAAAATAAAACTAAAATGTTTTCTGATAGATTTCATTCAACTCATTAAACATCTCAGACTTGCTTATTGCTGCCGTACTTGTTGGAAAGTAAAAATGTATTTTTTATCTCGTCACACAGATCGACAGGTTTGTAGTTTTCCTCCTGCTGAACACATTAACAGACGTTTGCTGGATTTGTTGCAGCTCGTTGTTGTGATGATGCAGTCGGTCTCACAGGACGCACAACTGAATGCAGCCCTGCGTTACACACACACAACTGATGTGTGCGTGTTTGTGTGTGTGAAAACTGCCTATATTCTGCTTGTTTTCTGCACTGAGCCAATCACAACCCTCTCTCCCACTCCAACATGAAAAGGAACTGGACGTTATTTTTGTTGATG
>NW_013952821.1:437244-438427 GCF_001266775.1 Austrofundulus limnaeus
CCCCCGCACACACATATAATTACTGCAGTTTCTCTTATTTATTCTAACTGCTGTGTCCTTCGGGGAAACTTGAGCGACCCCWTTGGAGACTTCTCGTGAGTTTGTGTGTTTTTGTCGTGCTCTTCTTGGCTCAAACACGTAAATGCTTTTTAAACTGTAACCTGCAAGCCTTCTATGTGCCTCTATATAGACAAAGACTTAAGAAAATGACGTGTTGTGTTTGAGGATGCTGCGGGGGCCGCGGCATCACAGCTCCCATCTCTTTGTGTCGTTTCTGTTGCTGGAGCTCAAGGCTGTTGGTGTTTCTCACGTCTGAACTCGTCCTGGGCGTCGCCTCGCTGCTCTCYGAGGGTCTCACCGATGCCTTCGTGTCTTCGTTTAGGTTGAGCTCTAATGTCAAAACCAGATGCCTAAAAGACTTCATTCCTCCTTTTATCTCTAAATATTTAGTTGCTGAACTTAACTCCGACTTTTCTCTGCAGTTGTGTCGAGTCTCAGTCACTGGTTGTTGATTTATAAATGACGAGCTCAATCTGTGATTGTATTTTGAGCAAAAAGCAAATTAATATCTTTAAACTCTTATCAATTGGACAAATATGAAACTGTAATAAGTTTCTCCTACTAATAAAACAACAACTGAACCTAAAACCAGTCTGAGGACAAATTGTCAAATTTGGAAATGCAAAACATTAAATTAGCTAAGCAACTAAACCAGAGCGTTAATGTTCATTTACAACATTTCTGCACCAACCTGTGTTGTTTAGATGATTKTCACTCTTCAGGACCTGATGGGATAAAAACACAATCACACATTAGAGCTGTAACAAACTTTGTATTATTTAAAGGGGGAGGGGGTGTTGTACAAAATTAACTTTATTTTTTTAGCTTTATTTCATGTCATTCCCACGTCAAACACACCCAGAGTGTTGTTTTAACTCATTCATGCATGTTTGAGAAATCCTTGGATCTCCCATGGGAGCCATGTGGAGCTGCCTAAACACTGGCTGCTACAAAGCTCCGCCTATTTACACAAAGCTCCTCCCCTGGAGCTCAGTTTGCAGGGGTATGATGCAAGTTCTGATTTATTTTTAATACAGTTGCATGATTGTGGTGTTGAATTAAACTATGTGCCTGGAAAATACACAATACCCACCCCCCACCCCCTTATAACAACAAGAAATTG
>NW_013952821.1:439427-441391 GCF_001266775.1 Austrofundulus limnaeus
AAATATTTAAATCACAATTTAAATATTTAGCTTGTTAACTAAATATTTAATTTGTAAGTTAAATATTTAGTTTATAAACTGACATTTATTAATGTGAATCATATGATGAAAAACTGACTTTGAAAAATAAATCTGTTCTTTTTTTCTTATAAAAGTCTAAATAAAACAAAAATATTGGTGGTAATTTTTGACTGTGTAACTTCACAAACGGCACCCCATACCTGCATCTTTTCTCTTTGTTATTTTTTTTTCTCTGCCAGCGTTTATCTGTCTGCATGTGGGAAGCGTGTTTGCATCCTGCTCCCACCTGCTGTGGGGTCTCTGGGGGCAGGATGTCCGAGTGGAAACGTCCCGCCGTGACCTTAACCCCTGAGTCAGTCTGAGCGGCCAGCAACAGGCACGTATGTCCGAGTGATGCAGCTTTTTCTGGAAATGTTTATTTATTTTTAGTTGAAGGTCAGAAAACGGTGTGAGGCCGAGGGAAGCAGTTTTGCTCCCGGCTCCACGTGTAGAAGGCCGTGTYGGCGGATGGATACGTGCGCCTGCGCGACGCTCCGCTCGGGTCGTTCCCGATGACTTCGGGTGTAAATCTGTCGTTCGTACGTTTCTCGTGCCTCGACGTGACTCGTGACCCCGTGGAGCTTTCTGTTGGTAAACTGCTGGTACACGCAGCTGTATGTGACTTCTGATGTTGTGTTCTGTAATCCGGGTTAATCCAGAGATGCTACTGTACGTGGAACAGGGTCTTGTTTGTTGCTGTTGGGTGGGTGTGGGGTGGGTTAACCGTGGCTCACAGCTCTGTGGGAAGTGAAGTTCTCAGTATATTTCCACGTCTCGAAAGCCTCTGCTAAAGACTGATGACTGTTCACTTAGAGCTCAATGAATTTCTATRAATAATTTAGATTGCTCAAACTGATTGTGTGCAATTGTAACGATGGAAATTCAATAAAAAAGAGGTATTTTTACACAATAAGTTCCGTGTCTGCTCTGTTTCTTTGTGTTTTTCTGAGATCTGATCCCACCTCTGCAGGAAATCTCACGTTTCACGATGGTGGAAGGTCAAATATGTGAAGGTTTGGGTGGTCTGCTCAGCCCCTCTGGATGATATTTGTATTAAAAGCGACAAAAACTTCTTAGAAAGTGGAATTGCTCCTAATTGTAGCTCCACAAGCCTCTCTGTCATCCCTTTTCTGAGGTGTGCACCCGCTTCGGATGTTATCTTCCATTAAATGGACGTTATTAGTTGTTATCAGTCCCATAGAATGGCTTCAGAATGTCCCGCCTGTGGCTCCTAGTGGGTTCTCCGTCCCATAGAATGGACTGATAACGTCCGAACCAGCTAGTTAATATGAGGCATAAAGCCATTAAGGTTAATTTTAGAGAAAATGACATGGGCTACGATGAAGTAGAACAATAACACCCCCCTGGGACAAAAAAATCTATCAAAATATGTGTTTGTTATTTATACATTCAATGTCATTGAATCATGAATATAGCATTGATATATTAATCCACTAGGGGGCACTGTTGGGACAGACTGAAGCCATTCAATGGGCCTGATAATGACTAATAACATCCATTTAATGGACTGATAACGTCAGAACCTGCTTGAGGCCTGTCTCAGATCAACTCGTTTTGAGGCTGCCTCTTCAGTGTGCGCTGAATCAGTCCTCAACTGGTCTCAAACAGGCCCGGAGCAGTTCAGGCTCCTGGGAGTCTTGAAACCATATGGAGACGGATCGACCGATCTGCAGTAATGAGGACGTCGCTCCGGTCGATCAGGGTGAAAAAAAGATCTGAAGTGAAAGGCGAGGTTTTTAATCCGACTGGTCTGGACTCATCATCGACGGGAGCTCAGAGTCCAGCTGCTGAGGAGGTTCAGACGTCTGACGTGGTTTAGTCCGGGTTCACCTCTGAGGAGATGGAGGTCCGGGTTTCCCTCCTGGACCTGGTACCGCTGAGAC
>NW_013952821.1:442391-442901 GCF_001266775.1 Austrofundulus limnaeus
ATCAGAGTTTTATATATTTATACTTCTCATTCAACTGCAATTAAATTCACTCTATCTAGGAGGCACAATTATAGTTATATGATATGGATAGTATTTACTTTTTACAATAACAAGCTGGAATAAAAACAAGCAAAAATTAAATAAAAGTAACAACTTTCTACTTCTTGTCTTTTTAAAAACGTGAGTAGAAGTAAAAAGTGGGCTGAAAAATAATTACTCAAGTAAAAGTACAGATACCCAAAAATCCTACTTAAGTACAGTAACGAAGTATTTGTACTTAGTTACTTTACAACTGCGGTTGACGATAAACAGAAGGTTTGATTTGCAGAAACGAGCTTCAGGGAAGAAGAACAGAAAAAGAGTTCTGTCTGATTTTCTACGAACGCAGAAGGAAGTTTTCTGTCTGAAGTCTGTGAAAGCGTCACTTCAGGAAGGAAGATGCTGAAAATAAAGACCAGGAGGAAGGTGGTGTGTGTGTGTGTGTGTGTGTGTGTGTGTGTGTGTGTGTGT
>NW_013952822.1:0-383 GCF_001266775.1 Austrofundulus limnaeus
AAGCTTCCCCGTTAGCGCTTAGCAGCGCTTCACACAACACACAGCAGTGTGGATCAGACTGACTCGTCTGAACAAAGCCTCGGCACAACTACACAGAGTTTCTTAGCCTCCAACAGCGCTGAAAACTCCCTACACGTTATGTTTATTTATATAAACCATGCTGACAGCTTCAAGTAGCGACCTTAAAGCTCCGTCATGGAGTTCAACTGGTTACATTGACGCGTATTTTACGCACGAACCAGACCAGGCTTACGGTTCCAAAACCTCACGGTATGAACTCACTGGATTTTAAGGATCCTTTTTCACTCATTCATCACAGATATGAGCACAATGCATGCAATCACTCGCTTCTCAAGCGAAACACAGTTACTGCTCTCAGAGTC
>NW_013952822.1:949-1478 GCF_001266775.1 Austrofundulus limnaeus
GTATAAACTAAAACTAAATATGTAAATGCATAAACTATATGTAAAAAAATTGTAGCTGGAAGCAAAAAGTACTAGAAATCTAGCTATAAGCTACAGGAAATGGGTGGCTGAAACTATTGAAAGGCTTGCTAGTAGAAGCTAAATGTATTAAAACACAAGATAAAATTAGCAAAAGACTTCAAAGGCTTTAGCAGCACAATGGCTCAGTGATTAGCACTGATGCCTCACAGCAATATGGTCCTGAGTTCAAACCCAGGTTTAGACTTGGGGCCTTTCTGTGTGGCATTTACGTTCTCCTCATGGGTTTTCTCTGGGTACTCCGGTTTCCTCTCACAGACCAAAAACATGTCCATTAGGTTGCCTTCAGGCTCAGGTTTCCTTTTGACTGTAAAAGAGATTGTGGAAATCACAGACCTCTTATACTGTCAAAACACACTGAGATAGTGGGCTTTTACTGGTTAAATAAAAGTCAATAATAACAATACTAAAGAAAACAGAACAAAGATTTCAAATGTCATAGAATCTGTTT